>NC_091752.1:63291368-63488868 GCF_043380555.1 Nothobranchius furzeri | reverse complement strand
TTTCTTCTCCAGAACAAACCCGGACCTCAGCATTCCAGACCACACTGCCTCCTCCCCTGGCCGCCCGCTCTCAGCCGCTCACCTGCCATCATCCATTCCTGCTCCTACGCCTCTGGATAAATCAATTCTCACCTTTTGGATCTCCTCAGCTCACCCGGACCTGACCAAACCCTCCCTGTACATTTCTCCACTACCAGGACACCATAAGCCCAGCCTCCAGTTAAGTCTCCATTACTTCCACCCTGTATTCACTCTGTCTCCCTCCTCAAAACCTCCTCCTGGAATCCTGCTGCCGGTCCTGTACTTCTTCAGGTCCCGTCTCTCCCTTAGCTCCTCATTTTATAATAAAACCTTTTCACACTTACCGGTTTCTCTGAAGTGATTCTGCATGTCGTGGGTCAAGAAATTGCCACCCACCATGACAGATTGGTGCCAGACGTTTTGAAAGTCTTAAATTTTTCATGAGTGATGATTCCGGGGCTTTCTGTTGAACAGGAATAAATGTCTTCCCAGTAAACTTGTGAAAAACATCAGCGAATCGGACCAACGTTTTCCGTCATCCCAGAGCTCGTACGGGCTTTTAATAACTCTAATTTTCTCTTCAATACAGATTTTAAGCTTCTCTCTAAACCTCCTCCTGTCTTTAGATGCTTAAGTATTTACATTTCAGGGATTTTGTCCGTGAACTCTCTTAAAAGTGTACGGTGCGTATTGATAGCAGGTTTTTTGCCACCCAGCCACTCACGCATGTGCACAAAGATGAAAAGCGATGTCAACAAAGGTCCTCCTGTACTCGCACTTCCACCCTTGCGCCCTTAAATTGCATGATTCAGTCCAGGGGTGCGAGTGCGTAGGGTGTCTTGATCCTGAACTCATTCACTGCCAATGACGACTGAAGTTGTCATTTACAGTTTTTTACTGTGTGGGCGTCGGTACGAGCCCCCGCACCGTGAGAACAAACATCTCGGCTCTAAAGCCGATCTTCATCCGCATACGTCACACTTCACGTGATCAGGAAGCAGAAAATCCATGTGTTCGTTTTGGGCCGTTGTTGTAAAAAAACAAAAAACAAAAGTGAGGCGCAAACCGGAAAAGCTTCTGCCGATCACAATTCAACAACGGATTATGAAAGAACAGATAACGCTCGAAACGAGCGGATTCTTCCTGATAAGAGGTGAGTCTCCGCTTTGTTTTGTTACTGCGCCGACATCATCCTAGCGCACATTGGTCTGTGACTCTTAAAACAGTAAAAACGGTGAGAAATGCTGGCAACGAAGGGCTTTATTGATCAGGAAACGGCTGGCAGCGAATGAGTTAAGTACAGAAGTTGACCACGCCCCTTTTGCACCCTTGATCTGCACTTGGCCTAAGTCCGCATCATGTGGACTTGGAAGAAGAGTCTTACCCACGATCCATTGCTGCGTGGTAATTTTGAGAAGAAGGCAGAACAATGGCTCAAGAGCCTTTTCCGAAAATCTGTAAATGGTGATTATTTCACTGCAGAATTCTCACATATTGCTCCTTTCTGCTTCGTAAAATCTTATTTCTTTTGTGTTGGTCAAATAAAAGCTCAAACAAAACAAAACATAAATGGAACTTTTTTCTGTTTCTGTCGGTCAAATGCTCCAACCAATAAAAAAAAGGCTCTGCAGTGAAAAACAAGGACACAAGAGGATGTGCTGACATGATAACAGGCGATTTGGGGCACGTTGACACATGTAAACAAAAAAAAAACCCATCAAAGATTGTCTGTTTGTCAGAAGGTATAATATATCTCTATTTAACGAAATGTTAAACAAGTTGCAAGTTTACCCACGTTAAAGGTCAAACTGTGCCAGACCTCCAATTAAAGTACAAATGCGTGTTTGCTGTTAATTAAGTAAATAAAAACCAAACAAAAACATTAAAGAGCAGAAACAAAACATAAAGCATGTTGGCATTCGAGCCACACAGTTGCACAAAAAGGTGTTTTTATGTATTTTGGGGGGGGGGGGGGGGGAGTTAATGACAGGTTGATTTGGATCAGAGGAGCAGTCACCTTGACAGACAGAGCAGTTTATCCACAGCAAGTCGAGGTTTAATCATTTACACAAACAGGCAAAAACACTCCATGCAAGCTGAACTGCAGGAAATAAACCTGATTACTAGGAAAAACAATCACACTCAGTCATGCACGCAAGTCCACATTTACTGCTGCAGCACTGATAAAAAACATCCATAAACCCCCAGCTTTGATTAAAAAAATGCACGTTCAAGCACTTTTAAATGTGCTTTTTCTTATTTTACAATTTATTTCTGATGCAACATTTAAAAAAGTGGCTCCATTCAAAGACACAAACCCACAGTGGTTGTTGCAGCTGCATGTGTGAGGCGGAACAGTAAAAATGAGAAGCTCTTTGTGCTGCAGAGGAAGAATGGGGACAAAAAAAATCAGGCTGCAAGTGCAATAGCAAAAGGAGAAAGTGCAGGGAACGTGAAGTTAGTGGATGCAGGGATTAGGTAGAAGGAGTGAGTGAGAGTGCATGAGAGGGAAAGAGACTGGCGGACAGAAGAAGGTCAGAAAAGAGATTTGCATGTCAAGTAGTAATAGGCTTGTCCCGAGCAGACGTGCACGCTCGTAAGCTTCATCCTTCGGTGCTGCAGGGGGTGTGTTTGTGTGCACGCTTCTCGTGCGTCAAGCGTCAGGTTGCATTTCTGCTGGTCTAATTACAGACCCGAGTTGTTGTGACTCTGTGAGGACATGTTATGATTCTGGTGCTTTATGTTGAAAATCTTACATCTGGATCAGATTTGCATGATTAAAGAGCAAGTCACCCCCAAATCAACCTTTTTTTTGCTGATAAACTATATAAATGAGTGTCTGATTGTGCTGTAGACAAATGCAGTCAATAATTCGGCACTTCAGTGCGTCTTAGATAAAATTTAAATATTCTGCCTAAAACTGTCAGTGTTGCACCCTCTTCAGGTAAAAACTCAGCACTGCATTTGAATTTAAATCTGCCATCACTATTGGCTAAGAGGTACACTATGATGTTGGCTGGTACATTATGATGTCACAGTGTCGTGAGTGTGTGAATTTGTTCGCAGCTCCGCCCTCTCGTTCTGCTAGGCAACAGCATTTGTTGCATTTTTCAAACAGGAAGTGGGTGTTGAGTAAGAATCTGGTAGGGGGTGACTTACTCTTTAAAGAGATGAAAGGAGAATGCAGTCTTCAGTTTTAGTGCAGATAGTTTCTTGCAGTAAAATCCAGATCGTTAGTTTTTGACATTGCCAAGGCACCTGTTAAAGACTAAACACAAACGCTCCTTCTAGAGCAGGGGTGTCAAACTCATTTTAGCTCAGCGGCCACATTGAGGGAAATCTAGTCCCAAGTGGGCTGGACTGGTAAATAAAAAAAATTCAGATTGTTTTCTTTGTTTTAATACAATCAATATAAAACAGGGCTGGAGCCTGAGGACAGTGTAGTACAAGTACAACACCTGAAGTGTACTTGAAAATTTGAAGAAAAAAAAAATCAACAAATAAAAAAAACGTTCCTTAGTCATTCAAATAGCTTACAGATCACATGGCTAGATCAGTTTCATGCAGCACTTAAAGTATATTTGACTCATTTTACTTTACATCTTTTAGTTTTCACCAGCACATCAATATCAGAAGTCACATCCTGAGTGGCGGCCAACTTCAGGATGTGATTCAAGTTCTTGTGTGAGCCTTGAGCGCAGCTTTGTTTTATTTATACTCATTACAGAGAAAACTTGCTCACAATGATAAGTTTATTTTCACTCTACATTGTAAAGTATGAAAATAAAGTTTACACAACCATCTCACGGGCCGGATTTAACCCGCTTGTGGGCCGAATCCGGCCCGCGGGCCGCATATTTGACACCCCTGTTCTAGAAACAAAAAGAAACACAGCTGGTTCATTACATTTGTATATTCTTTACCTTCACGTTGAATGTCGGTGTGTGTTTTGTTGATTTTCATGCACGTTTTTGGCGACTTCTCTTTGTTTTCAAACTTGTATGAGCAACAGCTCCATGACTGCCATGGGGGTCCTCAATCTGCTGATGATGTCACTGTTGTCCGTCCGTCCATTGTCGTCTGCTTGGCCGGGGTCAGGTTGCTGGGGCAGCAGCCTAAGCGACTTCCGTCTACCCAGCCACTTGGTCTCAGCCTAGAATCTAGTTTGCTGAAGCAAAATTATTTTGCTTTGCATTTAGCATTTTTTTTCGCCAGGCTGACTAGGGCCAGCTCTTCCAGGGGAATCCCAAGGTGCTCCCTGGCCAGCCGAGAAACAAAGTCCCCCCAGCGTTGGGTCTTTATTATAAAATGTTACTGTCACACAAACAGTGTTAGTGTATGGAGTAACGAAACAGAGCCCAATGTGATGTTGTATGTTTAAATATTGCATCAACACTCATGAGAAAGATGCTTATGCATGAAGAGTCTATGATGTCTGGGGTCTCTACGGACTGAGATGAGAACCTGGACGGAGTCAAAGCCAGACGTTTTCGGACGATTGTAGCAAAAAAGTGAATGAGAAAGATGAGGAGGTTGTGATGGGAGAGGTAAGAGATACAGTAAAGGTGAAAAGAGCTGCAAAGAACAGGTGATAAAAGATTGACAGGATTATTTGTCCAACAAACCAGGTAGTTCTTATGGAAATCAAACTCTATTTTCCTTTTACAACACCCAAGGGCGTCAGTTTGTTGTCAGAATTGCTGGGGACAATAACCATACACTTGAGTGGGGTTTAAAAATTGCTGGGGACAATAAAGTAGGCTAGCACAGGGGTCGGCGGCTCTGTAGCTGCATGCGGCTCTTCCATCCATCTGATGCTCTGTGCTTGTAAAATAATGAATGGATATTTAAATAAAAAGCTTAATATTTTACTGCATTAATTTTACATCTGTATGCTAATTCTAAATGTAAAGATTGTCTGCGTAAACCTGAACAGGTCCAACCCGGTCTTACTGTGAGACCGGGTTGACGCGTCACGCTTGTGCGTAATCATAAGCGCTTCCTGAGCTGGAGGATGTCAGATTCTGGGATTCTCCTCAGACGGCTCCTGGATGTGTCGCCACATTGGAGACAGGAACAAGCACTATTCAGCCAAAGTTTCATAATCAGAGAACATTTTCTAAGTGACAAGTCTCTGAGAGACAGGGTTTGGAAAACACTCGCTTCAGTGGGAGGAACCTTCTCACATGCGCTCTGGTTCTGAGAGCCTGGATTTGTATTCTGAACAGTCTAAACATGTTTTTAAAAGAAACGTATGACAAAAGTGGCACCTGCTCAGTAAAACCACCAACAGGGTGAAAAATATCAAAATATTGTAGGCAGAGACGGGCTACAACTTCTGGATCCACTTTATATAAATCGTTTTATTGAATATCTTCTTATGAAAGATAACTTTGACGTACACGAGCGATCAGGCGCGTTGCAAGATTTTCAAAAGTGTGGGAGATGTTGTCTGTGCCTAAAATAATTTGATGTTATACACCTTGTTAGTTTAATTTCCATAATAGCGGAGCAGGTGCGAATTTTAGACGCGTCACGCATGTCTCCGTTTTAAACATGTTTAAACTGTTCAGAATACAAATCCAGGCTCTGTCTCGTTAGATTGGTGTAACTAAAGTTTGTACTGAATGAAACTTTACATTAAACCATGTTGAAAAGAAAAGGATCCGATTAAATCGTTTCCCCTCATTTACAGTCACGACGCACAGCACAGTGCGCATGGCTCTGGGGTTAATCAAGTTTAGTTGTTTCTCTTTGCAACAATCTTCACAAGAAGGCAAAACAGTTAAATGGCAGGTTACAGATATTTATATTAGACTTTTATTTTGACGGATAAACTCAAGGATGCTGGCTGTTTTGAAAGAATTACCCCGACGCACACTGATGCGCATGGATGAGCTTGGAAAAATGTTCTTTTTATGAAATTATTCAACTTTGGCTGAACAGCGCTTTTTCCCGTCTCATGGAGACGCATGACGCAGTCTGAGGCAGAATAGCTCTTCAGCTCAGAAAGCACCTGTAGAGACATTTGATCACGCACAAAGTTTATGTGGAGCAGAAGCGGCCGGGCCACGGCAGGTGAAATGTTCCTAGCCTACATGAAGTGAAACTGTTTAATTGTAACATTAATGTGTTACTGGACATGCAGGTCTGGTTGGTTAGACCAGTGTTGGAAGTGGAACACACACACACACACACACACACACACACACACACACACACACACACACCAATTAAAATAATGCTGATAGCGTGGACTAGAAGACAGGTGATGGTTTTATTTAAATGATGATCAGGCTGCTGTAAAATGTAATCTCCATCCACATCCAGACACAATTATCCTCTATTCTTTCTCTATTTGCTCTGCTCTTGTCTGGACTGATGTAGCTGACGGTGCGCACGGCGCGCCTAACGGCTGTGGTGCACATTTTACGCATTTGGAGAGGTGGTCTGGATGCTTTGCGTTTACTGGAAGATGGTCCACTTAACGCACGGGTGTAGACTACATATTAATGACAAATGAATGAAACTTAAATTGGGAGTTTTTACTTCATATTTTAGAAATAAAAATGACGGGGGAACACATTTATGACGTCTTTTTAAACGACATTTTCTAGCGCGACCTGCCTGCTTCACTTAAGTCACTGCTTATTAAGGTCCGTCCAGAATTACTGTGGCCCACCCAAAAATGAAAACCTGGCACCGCGCCTGTTATAAACCTCTGCAAATTGTTGTTCTTCACGTTATCAAACTCAGACTGTGTACAGCTAATGTCAAGATGTAAAATTATGAATTCAGTCGAGCTCTTCCGTCCCTCCCTCTCCTGCTCTCTGGAAACCCGACATCAGCTGTCAGAAGCGGGAGATGAAGAAGGAGATGAGGCAAACAGAGTTAGTGCGACGTAAAGAAACCAGACTGGTGTGGAGGTGAGCAAAACAGCTGGAAAAGTGTGGGTGTTGAATCCCCCACGGGTGCGATGTCCATGCGAGCGACCGATACCTGCTGCTGTCACTTGGTTGTGAGCAGCTCTCTGCTGTCTGAGGGTAGGCCCCGCCCACAACGCCGCGGCTGCTGCGGTGTTTTCATTACTGTGGGAAATGGGTAATAATGGCTCTTTGATGGGAACAGGTTGCCGACCCCTGGTATAAGATCTGAGCTGGTAAAACAAAAATCCTCATCAGCAGGCATTTTTTGAAAGTGGGGGGGACACAGCTGCCAATCACAAATTTTGCAGGGGACATGTCCCCGGCGTCCCCGGTTAAAATGACGCCTATGACAACACTGTTCTGTTGGACAGAACCTTCAGATTCTACATGCTAAAGCTCCACAGGGCTCTCTGAAGAAAAGACGATGAAAAGTTGTAAAAATAGAGAAATTTTCTCCTAAAATAAATGTACATCGTTAACAGACAGAATGGATGCAGACAACATCTTGATCTGAGCAGCCTGCTCTCAGAATATTCCAGTACATGGGGGAGGTGTGTGTGTGTTTAAACTACCCTGGCATCCTGCCAGTCTTTCAGTCTCTCATTACCACTGCGCTCGTGTAAGTGTGCGTGCATGAGCAAGCAACGAGAGCCTGCCAGCCTGATGGGCATTACCATGGCAACAGCAGAGCAGGTTCCAGATGCACTGCATCATAGCTTTAAAGGATAGACCACTACTATGCGCTCTCTCTCTCTCTCTCTCTCTCTCTCTCTCTCTCTCTCTCTCTCTCTCTCTCTCTCTCTCTCTCTCTCTCTCTCTCTCTCTCTCTCTCTCTCTCTCTCTCTCTCTCTCTCTCTCTCTCTCTCTCTCTCTCTCTCTCTCTCTCTCTCTCTCTCTCTCTCTCTCTCTCTCTCTCTCTCTCTCTCTCTCTCTCTTTCTCTGATTTGGTTAAAGTTAGAGACAAGGAGGCCAAAAATGCAACGATCTGTCTCACTCTCACACAAAGCACCATAATGATCCCAAAGACATTCGGTAAACAAATCTGTGACAGCAGTTGTACCCATCACATCTGGTGTTATAAATTTTGGATAAACGTCACCATAGCAACAGGCAGACATGGTGGCGGTAGTGTGATGGTCTGGGGCTGCTCTGCTGCTTCAGGACCTGGACCACTTGTCACTGATGGTTTTTATTCCTCAGAATACAAAAAGCAGAATCCTGACAAAAGTCTAAAAACATGTTTGCGACATCAAACTGTCTTTGAGCAATCTCAGTAAAAAAACAAGATTTAAAGGTTAATTTAAGATCGCTGCTCTGTGACTTTTCACGCCAGCGAGTTTATTAAAGCTCACCGTGCACATCCTGATAACTTCTTGTGCTGCATGAGTCTCTGCAGGAAGAGCAGCACAGACAGGAAGTGGTTTGCGTCTACATGACTGAAAACAAAAGCCAATATGATACAATCATTGTAGATATGATCTAAAACTGTGAAAATAAAACCGCTAAACTGAAAATTTTCTAATTCAACTTTATATGGAGAATTTCTAATATTTGTATCAAAATTTTTACTAGTGATGCCAGTTGTTTAAGAGGACAGATGACAGGGTTCAGCTCAATCACTGCTAGAAATGGAAACTTCACTTTGATCTCGACGTGACAAGCTAATGGTTAGTGTGAGCAGGAAACCAGGGTATGTTGTTAGGGTATTAAAATGTTCTCAGTTATTGATGTGAATCATCAACATATATACTGGACAATTCGTGCCCATAGGATCCATTTCTAAGTTTTTGTGCCAAAATGAGAGGTTCTCACCACCGCCATTTTGACAGTGTCACAGGTTCCGCCAAGCCCAGACAATTCCAAAAAAGGGAAAAGAGGTGGAGCTGAGGGTGGGGCTGTAAGGCTGGGATCAAATGATGACACCCGTCGAACTGAAGCGATGTAGCTACAAGCTAACCCAAAGCTAACGCGGAGGTGGGAGCTAAGCTAACGGAGGTAGCTACCTAGCTACAACCGGAGTTAACTGTGCACAACACCAGAGCTTCTGAGTCACAGATGCACCGGGCTGACCGCTGGGTAAAACCGTGTGGAACACAGAGGTCTCCCGAGAACTCTGCAAGCCGGCAACCGCGCAGCAGACAGGCGACGCCGCGATCTGAGATGCGTCGAGCTGCCACTGAGGGGAGAGGACCATACCGATAGTAGGAACCCAGCTCCACCAACATGTCATATTTCAACCCATTTTCTAAAATGCATCGTTATGTTAAATGCACTGGATTTTACCCTATTACATTTAAATGTCATGGTTAAAGAGCGGGTCAATTGAGCCTCGGAGTCCTTCTCCACCCACGTATCAATTTTAAAAAATGCAACATTAGTAGGCGTTGCCTGGAGGACCGAGAGGGCGGAGCCGCGGCAGTGACGAAGACGACGGCTAACTAGACGACGCTAGCTCCCTTCACTCTATGCAGTTATTAGAAGTGGAGGATGTTTCTCCCCCTCCTTACCCAGACACTCGAGAAGAAAGGGACCAAGTCTATTTGGAGGAGACAAGCGGACATGAGCCTTATTGTTGTGAGCTTGTGAGTTGCCTGTAGCTCCCAGAACCCACCCAACCACCTCTGAACGTAAGTAGCCGTTAGCCATAGCATTGGATTAGCTGCAGGGTTTGTCTCCACGGCCCTAGAGAGCTAGTATTCAGCATGTTTTAGAGGTTTATCTGCTTCAGCACACCTGGTTTTAATCAGCAACAAATAGCTGAGCTGCTTAACAGCTAATCTAACCTGTTAAAGCAGGAAAATCCACTGAAACGTGCTGGATAGCAGCTCTCCGGTAGCTCTGGGCTCAAGTTACTGTCTGCTGCATAAAGTTATGAAAATACCCCATGAGAAAATTATTCTGTAATGTGTTCAGCTCACTAAAACTGCCCTGATTTATTTATTTACTGATAACAGCTGCTCTCTTGGTTCTAGGTCCTCTGGTGTCTGCAGGTGGTCTCCTCTGCTGGTGTCGTCAGGATCAGGAGCTTCCAGAAGAATGTGCCTTTCAATGACTCTTTCCCCCTTATTTGTTATATTAATTAAATAAATCTCAATTTATATATTTCCTGTTTTTGTTTATGTCCATAAATACTTAAACATGCTTGAAATTAAAACGAGCTTTTAACAGTGAGGTGCTAGTTTAATTCATCACAATAGAGCTAGTTAAACATGCATTGTGATAATTCAATTAATGTAATTTATAAATATCCATTAAAATATCAAAACTGGAATCTATATGAGATATTTGGCAGCACAAAAAAACTTGTCAAACACAATATTTATTATAATAATTGTAGGCAGACAGGAGACAGAGCTGATGGAGGTTCTCAGTCATCAAAGGATGGCTGAAGGCTTTGCAGGAACAGGAGATGTGGTGTTGTCTCTTCTCTCTCTATTCTGCCAGATGAGCTGATAGGTTACAGGTGTGTGAGGACATCCTCATGCTGTCATAACCAGATGACAGGAGTTATCAGGTGATCAGCCAGGCTAATGAGATGCAGAAAGAAAACAAATTCAGGACAGTGTACAATATGTGGTGTTGCTCACCTTATGTGCTCTTATAGAGTTATTAACGTGTGCCTGCCTCATGGTGTAGAGTCCATATTTTGCTGAGTGTCCTGCAATAATGCAGGTTATTAGTTAATTTACTTTTGATAGCAAAAACAAAATATTTAATGTAAAAGTTGTTTACCAGGTGAATCAGCTCACACGTCACCACCAAGTGTCACGGGGGCAGAATCAGTAGCCTCCGTCATGATGTAATCACATACTTATTTAATTGTTAATATCTTAAAAATTCTGAAATGTTTTAATTTTTTTTTACCTTGAACAGTTCACTGAGCTTGCACTGTCACTGAGGTGGAAGCTGGAATCAACAGCAGACACCTCACGCCTTGGTCTTTTCAGGGGGTGTGGCCGCTGCTCTGGGACCTTCTGGAAGATGAATTTTCATCATGGTCCCCGTGGGTCACCAGACACACTGCGGCTGTGAACTCCATTTTGGCTGGCTATGTAAAAACAAAGAAGCAGCACATTTATAAATGTTTAAAAGAGCATAAAATCACGTGTAACAATAATCTGTAAAACAAATTAAAACTAGAAGGTAATAATAAAATGTTTACATAGAAGATTATTAAAAATAATTCACCTTTGCTACAGGGAAGGTTTCACGTCAGCCTGGACAAGTACATTCATGCAGCTAAATCAGTCTGACAGCCAGTGTCTTTGATAGATTTAGCCTGAAAAAAATATATAAGCACATTGTTGTTGGGAGTTTATAAAGTCAGATAATATACAAAAGAAACTGTCCCATATAGGCGCTTTATAACATTCCTAGTGTGTGATCATTATAACGTAAAAGTCAGTCACATATGATGTGGAGAGCCTGAAATGCGACCTCCTGAACATAATTCCTCACAGAACCTGTTCACAAGCTGGATTTCACGCTGTAATGCTGTCTGTCAACTAGTGCTGCGTCAGTTAGAGCCACTGTTGCAGAATTGCCGACTGACTAGCTAAAGGAAGTTAACCACGTCTCTCAGACTTTGCATTTAGGTAGGGAATTGTCTTTAGAAGATGTTAAAACGTTTATTTAGCTTACTCACCTCAGACTGGAGCCCGCCGTGGTGGGGGAGCAGAGTCGGTGGGATGCATCTAAATCGCAGAAGAGCCACGGTGGGCAGCCTCCCTCTTCAAACGGAGGCGTGCAGAATCGCGGGTAAAATGCCCACAGTCACCGCAAGCATACTACACTACACCTACTCACCAATACTAAGACGATATGGAGCACTAAACCCGAAATACTTTCCCAATTACACTAACAGCCAAACACTAACTAAACTACAATATCCAACAGCCAAATCTAACACTAAATAAGTATGTATAACACTAAAAGATATGCTAAGACTAGGATATGCTAATGCTATATGCTAATGCTGAACTACCGCTGACCTCCTACACTCGCTTGCAAATCCAACTGCCACTCGCCACAGGGCGTGGCCGAGAAGCTCGTTGCTTTTATAACTTTGGCACGGAGCTGCTACGTAGTACTCTACTGGTTTACGTAGTACTTTACTCTTTAGCCATTGGCTAAAATTTATTCAAAATTACTCAAATTCTATGTTTTCAGCTGAAGGTGACGCATTACTGTGGTTTTGAGACAGAATTTTTAATTTTTAACGAAAATGCACCAAAATGCTAAAATAAAGAATGCACACATTTAAAACACTATTAGACACTCATTTATACAGTTCATCAGCAAAAAAAAGTTAATTTAGACGTTACTTGCTCTTTAAACAGTACATGTTAACATCTAAGCTCAGCTAGTGCAAGAGTGGCAGTGACCTAAAATACATAAATATAATTTTACTTACCGAAAAAATGAAGTGGAGACTTCTTGGATGCTCTATTAGTGCAATTAATACCACAGCAAGTCATTTTGACCAACAATTGCACAAATAATATCCAAAAAAGAACATACAAACGCTACAACTAATGGCCTAAGTTGAGAGACTGAAAATCGCGGAACAGTTTTAAGTCGAGGCCGAGGCTCAGGCTGAGGCCTTTCCCCGGTGCTAGCTCTGTGGTCACATGGGTCTGATGCTCATTAATTATTCTGAATTTTAGGCATTTGATACACTTAAACAGAAGAGTGAGAAAATTCAATTCTATTCAAAAATACGTTATTAATCCCAGAGGGAAATTGATTGCTGTAGTAGCTCAGAACAATAATAATAATAATCAAGTCGTCAAAGAGTTATTGTATATTACAATGGCTGTTGGCAGGAAGGATCTCCAGTAGCGGTCAGTGTTGCAGCGAAACTGAAGAAGCCTCTGACTGAAGACACTCTTCACCCCCCTCAGAGTTGTCATGAGTGTAGATCTATTAAACCAAAAACATGTTTTGGAACCAGGCTGTAAACATGTTTATTTCTGCTGTGAAATTGTTATTTTTAACATGGGAGTCAATGAGGATATGCTCGCTTCTGACACCAGCCCCTAGTGGATGAGGGTGGAACTTCAATATTTGTCACTTCCTGTTTTGCTTCATTTTCAGACCCAAATTATGGGAGCTTGATGTGAATGCTGTTTTACACCTCAGTCGTCTTCATCCTACACTTTTATTCTGAAAGAACTGTTTCAACAAACCTTCTGGAAGTGCTAGCTACTCCTGCTATCAGCTCCTTTAAATAGAGCTTGTGATTGTGTTGTCATCACCGGCGCAGCTGCCATGTTGGAAGCTAGTGCTCAGAAAGCAGTGTGATCCACCTTGGTCTTGTGGCTTCCTTTAATCTATTATTCAACCTATTTACTCAACTGTAGTAAATTGTCTCTGTGCTGTAAGGTGCAGGGTGCAACAAGTGATCGCCATTGAAAAAAAGGTGGAAAATGGCTAAATTTTCATCGTTTTCTTGCTTGGAGGCATAAACACGGAGACCAAGTATCCGACGTAACAAAGTCTGCTCAGCGTTGCTTTCTTTCTCCCAAATCTTCTTCTCTGCGATGTAATTCAATTCAATTCAATTCAAGTTTATTTATATAGCGCCAAATCACGACAAGAGTCATCTCAAGGCACTTCACAATAAACATTCCAATTCAGGTCAGTTCATTAAGCCTATCAGAAATAATGTTTCCTATATAAGGAACCCAGCAAATTTACAGCAATCCTCATACTAAGCAAGCATAAAGCGACAGTGGAGAGGAAAACTCCCTTTTAACAGGAAGAAACCTCCAGAGAATCCTGGCTCAGTATAAGAAGCCATCCTCCACGACTCACTCAATGTACCGTTTGTTTATACGATTTGTTTACACTCGTGAGGCTATCAACATGGCCGCCACGTCCCAGAGTGCAACGCTTGATCCTAAGCCTCTGTAGCCACTAAATTAAAGTGATGCACAAACTTAGTGTGTTGTAATCCATACTGGCCGGCTATTTTTCTAGACTAAAATCCACTTTGGCCTTTGTGCTTTTTCAGACTAGCCGTTAAACTGTCATTCCCTTTAAATCAAACTCCAAACTGAAGCTGTTCAAAAAGCTGCCTGCTACAGGTGAGGCACGTTTTCCATAGAAACTCTCATCCAAAGATCTGAACTGTTGCTTTAAGTATTTTTAGTACTATTTTGTTCCCACTGACCCTCTGCCAGACCACACCCATCCACAGAAGTTATTTTTATCCCCCTGAAGTCACATATCTTCTTCTAACCTTCTTAACCCTGCAGCTGCTCTCATCTCATCCCACCTCTCTGTTCCTCACTTCCTGTCCTCTAAAAACACTCAGACAGCCTCCAATAAAACTGAACTGCTTTGGTTGTTAATCCCTTGTCGTCTGGAGGACCGAGACAGAAAAAGGGAAGGAGACACTGTGTGTTTTGTTGTGTTAACTTGAGTGTGTAGAGTTTCCGTCTCCATGACTTATTCATCACGGTGTAGAATTACAGTTAGTCCTGTGACACTTTCAGTGACACAAATTTCCACTTTGTCTAAAAGCAGAATCAGACAAACGTCACCTATAAATGAACTTCCCCGGCAAGCTAAACACAACTAAATGAGATCATTTAAGATGTTACCACTAGAGAGTATTTAAACCACGTTCATGCCCAGACACCAGCTCTAGATTCCCTGTTTCTGCATAGCCTTCTTCTAATTTGGGTTAGAACATCTTTTTAGATTTATTTTCACCCGCCTGCCTTCTGTCTGCATTTTGATTCATCCTGAAAGGACGAACGGAAGAGTTTGCAGCTCTAACAAGAGCAAAGTGCTGTAAGCAAAAAAAAAAAAAAAAAAGGTTTTAAAAGTAATCAGAAAAACAAAGTTAACACAGATTTAAAGTTAAAACTAAGTAAAACAGAAAAAAAGCATTAAAAGATGTTTCAAAATAAAAGAGCAAGGAAAGCAGACTTAAAAACCATCAAGGATGTTTTAAAATATTTTGAAGTATGCTTATGTGTAAAAGTTATAAATAATCACCATCTTACCTGTTCTTGAACAACCTCAGTTTGAAGAAATAGTTGGTTCTCTTAAAGCAACATTAAACATTTTTAACACTTTAAGGTTTTGCTTCCATACTGGTTTGAGTTAGCCTAGTGAACAAGACCAAATTCTTGCTTTGCAAAGTTTGGTCTAGGAATGCTCCACTGGAACCTCTGCAGCCCCAACAGCATTCTGGCTGGCCAATCACAGCTCTCTAGAGGGGTTTCAAACACATAAAGAGCTGTGATTGGTCCATAATGGTGGGCCAATGATAGTGCTCTGTAGGGGCTGCACGACTTAAGTTGTTTTAAAGTCGACTGTGAAGTAATGAAAATCGAGTAGACTTTGACTAGTCGTTGATGACGTCATACACCTGAAGTGGCGGGGGGGGGGGGGGGGGGGGGGTTCGCTGGAGTTTTTGACAATTAAAATTGCGCCCACATTTTCAAAGTTAAACACATCTCTTTTAACAGTGGTAGTTTCTGCATCTATACTGCTCCACTTCAGCTCTCTCCCCCTCCCCAAGCGCAGTGTGCCTGCAGCCTCTCTGAGTTCCTGCTGCTCTAAACATTAAAATATTTATTTAATTTTCTGTTCCTCACTTCTGATTACCTTCAATGGTGTCTGTTTGTTGCAACCACCAGGTACAAAAACTAACTTGTTTTTATTTGACTATTTTTCTGTCCCGTCTGTTTATTATCTTCCTGCATCTCCTCTCAATCCTAAAGAAAAACTGCTACCTGGTTTTCATATATATTCACCTTATGACTTACCTTTGAACTGCAGTTCTAAAAGATCTACCGACCGCAAAAACAGCGGAGTGCTCGCCGGTCAGGTGAAGTTATTGGAGGACAAAACAGGTGATGCGCCCCGCTCTACAGCAGCGAAACGCATCATGCACAAATAAAAGACAGAAAACATCAAAGGAAATGAGCCGACATGAACGATCGCGTGTTAAATTAGTTTTTGAGGTGGCAACAACTAATTTGATGTTACTGTGGCCGTCTGGAACGTGTCAACGATCAGAGCTTTGCATGACCAAGCTGGTTAAGGTTAGGATGGGGGTGAGGGAAAGGTTAAATTGCAAGAGGGTTAAGGTCACAATTTGGTTAAATGTCCGTTTTACGGCTAGCATCAGTACCGACGCTCTGGCACAGCGCGTTGCCTCTCGATGCGCAGGGGCTCGTCACCTGCTGTCTTTTCCGAGGACTGCATCTTGTCGCTCATTATCACGTGACAGCGACTAGTCGCTGAAAGGCATAAAAAGTCACTGCCGAGAAGTGAAGTCGACTAGTCGACTAATTCATTATGCTCCATCTGCTTAGTGAACAAATCACAGAGCTTTATCCACTTTGTGGGCCAATCAGGGCACTCTATATGCCTGGTGGGTGGGATGATGCAACAGAGTGAAACAAGAGTATGTCACATTCATTGTCCAGTGGAATGCGGAGATCATTTGAATGACAACGGTAGAACTTGCCCCACAACCGAGAGCCGTCAATGGAGCGGTGCCAGACTAAATAATACATTTATTTAGTCTGGCTTGCCAGGCTAGGTTTCAGTGGTTCTGGATTCAAAAACCAGCAACTAACTAACTAACTAACTAACTAACTAACTAACTAACTAACTAACTTACTTACTTACTTACTTTTCATTGATATGAACCAACAACTGGAGGGGGGTTCTAGAGTGACACGCGACGGCCCGTGCATTGCCAGTGACTCCCTATTCAACTGTTTCGGTTAATCTACTGATTCAGGGGGAACTCACTGAGATTCATCTATTCCATCTAACTAACTAACTAACTAACTAACTAACTAACTAACTAACTAACTAACTAACTAACTAACTAACTAACTAACTAACCAACTAACTAACTCTGTGTGTGTGTGTGTGAACCAGCTCTCTCATTGTCCTACCTACCTACCTACCTACCTACCTACTAAAGCCTGCAGCACACAAGAGCAATCTGCTGAGCAAACAGCCTCGAATGACCGTTTGCTCAGCAGATACCTTGCTGTATCCATCTGATTTTCACCGAGTTTTCCGCCTCACGAGACGGTGAGGAGAATATCTGACCAGTTTGATATTTTCCGCCTATGGAGGTAAAAACTCACCGTGTGCGCACTACAGAGCATCTGGCTGAGCTGAAATATTCTAGTGGCCAATCAAAGCGCGTTCCCCGCTCACATGACCCCAAGATGTATTCTGATGCAGCCCCCCTGTCTGCGTGTCAGAAAAATAAACAAAAAGGTACCTTGCGGATCGATGGATTTTAGGAAGCTTCCCACAGTGCTGCCCCCCCTCACAATATCCAACAGCCCAGTGATAATGGTGGCCTCATTTAAGTTCTTGGGAACTATCATTTCCAGGGATCTGAAGTGGGAAATAAACATCAACTCCATCCTCAAAAAGGCTCAGCAGAGGATGTATTTCTTACGGCAACTAAGGAAGTACGGCCTACCACAAGAGCTGCTGATCATCTTCTACACTGCTGCAGTCGAATCCATACTTTGCTCATCCATCACTGTCTGGTTTGGGTCAGCCACAAAAATGGACAAATCCAGACTACAGCGTATTATTAAAACAGCAGGAAAAATCATTGGTGCCCAACTGCCCTCTGTCCAGGAACGGTACATCAGCAGGACCAGGAAAAAGGCAGTGAATATTGTCCAAGACGCCACACATCCTGTATCTACTCTCTTCCATCTCCTCCCATCTGGCAGACGCTATAGATCACAGAATACCTCTCACAAAACTGTCTGCTTGACCCTTACCAATCTGGGTTCAAAAAGGGCCACTCCACTGAAACTGCTTTGTTAGCAGTGACTGAATCCTTAAAAGAAGCTAGAGCGACAGGCAAATCCTCAGTGCTTATCCTGCTCGACTCATCGGCAGCATTTGACACTGTCAACCATGGCGTCCTTTTGTCCACACTCTCTAGCATGGGCATCACAGAGAAAGCACACGCCTGGTTTGAATCGTACCTCACAGGACGATCATTCAGTGTATCTTGGCTTGGACAATCCTCTACCGTGCACCATCTTGCCACAGGAGTCCCCCAGGGCTCTGTACTAGGACCTCTTCTCTTTGCCATATACACCACCTCACTGAGTGAGATCATTCGATCACATGGCTTCTCCTACCACTGCTATGCAGACGACACCCAGATCCATCTGTCATTTCCACCGGACGACCAAACTGTCTGCACGATTATCAAACTGTCTCTCAAACATATCAAAATGGATGAAATCCCACCATCTCCAACTCAACCTCTCTAAAACTGAACTACTTGTCATCCCAGTAAAACCATCCATACAACACAATATCTCAATCCAAAATGACTTCCTTTCTCTGGCTCCTTCAAAGGCAGTTCGAAATCTGGGTGTTGTGATTGATGAACATCTGACCTTTAAAGATCATGATACCTCTGTTGCTCGTTCATGCCGCTTTGCGCTGTATAACATACGAAAGATCAGACCATATCTAACACAACATGCCACCCAGCTCCTGGTGCAATCTACTGTCATCTCCCGCCTCGATTACTGCAATGCCCTTCTAACTGGTCTTCCAGGCTGTATTGTGAGACCTCTTCAAATGGTCCAGAACGCAGCGGCGCGTCTGGTCTTCAATCAGCCAAAAAGAGCACACATCACCCCTCTGTTCATTGAGCTCCACTGGCTACCGCTAGTAGCACGCATCAAATTCAAATTGCTAACACTAGCATACAAAGTCCGAGATGGTACGGCTCCCAACTACCTGAATCCTTCTGTAAAGGCTTACGTCTCGGCCCGGCCGCTCCGGTCATAGCAGGATCGTCAGCTAGCAGTGCCTACACCACGCTCAGGACAATCCAGACTCTTCTCATGCATCGTTCCACAAATGTGGAATGACCTTCCAAGCACTACCTGAACAGGGGCTTCCTTTTCAATTTTCAAGAAACTCCTGAAGACCCTGCTCTTCAGAGAGCATCTTCTAAACTAGCACCCTCCCTGCACCTGTCCCCCCTCTCTACCGTCCACTCCTTGTTCCCTCCTCTCCATGACTGATGTCAAGTTGTTGTTGTTAGTGTTGTTGTTAGCCTCAAGGGCAACATGCCGATTATCACTTGTAAGTCACTCTGGACAAAAGCGTCTGCTAAATACATAAACATAAACATATAGGTCACTGTACACAAAAACTACCAGACACAAGAACAGTTTCTTTCCTTCAGCCATTTCTCTCCCGAATCTGTAGATTCTTTTACCATCCTTTATTATACTTTTTTATACTTAGTCAGTATGCTTATGGATATGAGTGTGTGTGTGTGTGTGTGTGTGTATATATACATATGTATATGTGTGTGTATGTGTATGCATATATGTATATATGTGTGTGTGTATAAATGAACATGTGTGTGGGTATACATGTTCTTATGTGTTTTTTTATGTATTTTTATTCTCATTTGTTGTAGTTGTTGTATGTTTAAGAGAGCGAACATCTACCGAAGCTAAATTCCTTGTAAATGTAATTTTACTTGGCCAATAAATCTGAAATCTGAAATCTGAATCTGATGGGCCCACTGTTTCCATTACCCTCTCGAAGGATCCGGGTGGTGATACTGTCGGAAGAATTCTGGGTCTTCCAGGCCCATCTCTTGGAGTAGATTGGCATAAACTCCTTGCCTGGCCCTACTTTCCAGCCACCGTACACATACTGAAATGCCGGTGGCAGCGGCGCTTCATAAACAAAAAAAGTAGAGGTACTTCCTCCATTTTGTTTATTTTCTGACATGCAGACAGGGGGCTGCCATCTTGGGGTCATGTGAGCGGAGAATGTGCTTTGATTGGCCACTAGAATATTTCAGCTCAGCCAGCAGCTCAGTAGTGCACACACGGCGAGTTCTTACTCCCCGTGAGGCGGAAAATATCTAATTGGTCAGATAGTCACCTCAGCGTCTCGTGAGGCGGAAAACTCAGTGAAAATCTGGCACACACCGAGCAATCTGCTGAGCAAACGGTCATTCGAGGCCGTCTGCTCAGCAGTTTGCTCTCGTGTGCGGCAGGCTTAAGAGGGCCGTAATACCCACGCTCATGGCTGAGATCGGTCTAGCTGTTAGCACATCAGTCCTGTAGGCCACAAACCCTACTTCACTGAGCAGAGATTGTTTAGTAAACTACTAATGAAAGATGGGATTCATTTAGCATTTTGACAGACACAATCCAGAATGGTGTTGAATTAACAATAATTTCCCCACAAGTCATGACTTCAAAATCAAAATTATGCAAAATAAGTCAAAAGAAATCTGATTTCCACATAGATCAGGTTTAATGTTCGTCAAATTCAGCTACAGCAATCCTTCTACTGTTCTTCACTTTTTCCTCTCGGACACACACTGAGCTGCTTTCTTCTTCCTCCATCTCCATATCAATGGCAGCAGGACAATGAGAAAGCTGGTTCACACACACACACACACACACACACACACACACACACACACACACACACACACACACACACACACACACACACACACACACACACACACACACACACACACACACACACACACACCTATTTTAGTGCGCTGTGTTCTGTTTCACTTTCTGTCTCACTCCCAGCATGCAAACGGTGAGGCAGTAAACACGATTAAGGCAGGAAAAACTCCATGCTGTCCACGTATTTCTTTATCTTTTTGTCTGACACTCAGTTCACACCAGGATACGATCCGAAAGCTAACTATAGAAAAGAAAACCCTCCTTTCTGTTGTGTGTTAACCATTGTAAACATGTTAGATTCAGTTTCTAAAGCCCTAAAACTAATTAAAAGGACAAACACTAATAAACGATTCAGCTATATAACTACAGCTGGATGGAAATACATGCAGACAGAAAACTAAAATCATAACAGCTGACTGATGGTTTTAATCATGAAAATGTCAAACATGACTCAGTCCATCTGTGGTAAAGTTTAGCTGGAGAAAGGTCATGTAAAAATATGCAAATGAGCCATTTAAAAAAGTAAAGGATGAATTAAAAACATGCTTAATGTGACACACACACACAAACACACATGGACAGCAGGGGTGCGTGTTGTCTCAGTGCTTTAAAAATGCTAAATTCCACACCAGATTAAGAAATACAAAGGCCGGTTTGCATACAGACAGTCACATTCCACCACAGGAGAGAAACATCTGCCTCCCCCCTTAGCAACAACACGTCTCCAGCTGGGTGTAAAACTCCTCCCCTCATCTCCATGGTGACCCATCACCCACAGCCATGTCTACTTGGTTCGTGTTCACTTGTGGAGAGAAACCTATTTATTTATTTTTTTGTTGGAAAAACAAACTTGACTTTGACTTTTAAACCAGCATGCTTTACCAAAACTTCCCACTAGAGGTCACTAAACACAAGATTAGATATTAGAGGCAGATGTGAAGTGTCACAAAACCACTCAACTGGTGTGGAACGTTACGGCTGCTGGTTCTACTGCAGCTGACCTCTGATCCTCATAAATGCTGCACTGCTTCAAATCTAGTTTTCCTCAAAGCTCTCCCAAGACGTCGGCCACTTGGGAGAGTCTTCTATCATGAACGGCCTGGTCAAGGACATAATTTTCACTTTAGAAGTGGAGGGGACACGTTACAGTATGTTCTAATGGGAAACAGGCTTTAACACAAACGGTTCTTGGTCCTAGAGCTCAACCAGTGTCAATTTAATATAAGGTAATATTGTCTTTGGATGGTAAAAAGTGCAGGGGTCAAAACTTGACTTTGGAAAAAGTGGGTGGGTGGGTGGGTGGGGTGGGGGGGGGTCATGTCCCCCCCGTCCCCCCAAAAAATTACGTCCATGGGCCTGGTTAAGGTCAAAGATCAGACTTTCTTAGAATCAGCTTTCATTGCCATATTTGTGAGAAATCACAACATTAGGAAATTGCTGCGGCACTTGGTGCAAAATAAAAATAAATACAAGAATTAAGCCAATATAGGAAGTACAAATATAATAATTATAAAGTGGCAATAATTAGAGAAACAGCTACTATATCAACACGAGTCATGTGACTGAAACCAAGCGAGCGGAGTGGGCAGTCCTACGTTTGTTATTCATGAGTCCGACTGCAGAGGGGAAGAAAATGTTCTTGCGGCGAGAAGTTCTGGTCCAAATGGATCGGAACTTCCTGCCAGATGGGAATGAGCCAAAGACACAGAGTCCAGGGTGAGACGGGTCAGCTGTGATCCGACCTGCACTCCACAATGTCCTGCATCGTCTTATCCATGATGGTAGCTCCAGCACACCACACGGTGATTGAAGAGGTGAGGATGGACTGCGGTGTAGAACTGCCTCATCGACTTTACTGGCAGGTTGAATTTATTCAGCTGCCTCAGGAAGTTCGTCCTCTGCTGGGCGTTTTCTATGATGGAGGTGATGGTGGTGCTCAGAAAGCAACAGGAGTCCACCATCGTGATGGGAGTGTCAGGCAGGGTTGTGTGTGTGTGTGGGAGGGGGCAGGGTTCCTTAAGTCCACAAAAACCTCCGCTGTCTTCTAGATGTTTAGCCCCAGATTGCTGTGGCTGCACCAGGCCACCAGCTGTTCCGCCTCCATTCTGTAGGCAGACTCATCCTCATCAGACATGAGTCAGATGAAGGTGGTGTCATCTGCAATGTGCAGACGTTCTTCCCCAGCCTCACTAGTTGCTTCCTGTCAATCAGGAAGTAGGTGATCTACCTCCAACGGGATGTTCTGCAGTTACAGGAAGTGGTCTAGGCTGAAGCAGCAAAGCAGCCTCGGACCACCACACTACCACCAACATGCCATGCCATGCCACTACCACCAAACTGGAGCAGAAAAATATGAACCCCCCCCCAAAAAAAGTATTATTTCAGAAAACGTCTAACAGAGCTGATTAAATGGGTTTTAACATTCATGACATTTATTCTCAGCTGCAGATCCTGAATAAATAAACTATTTTTATTTAAAAGAATCTATTTTAATTTTCCACCATACCTAACCACTCTTAATACCATTCTGGTCTCACCATGACATTCGTAGAACTCTGTATACCTCAAGCCCCCACAATGCGGCTCTAAAAATGGTCCCAACCCGGAAGTAAGAGAGATTGCAGTTCCACCCTCATCCGCTGGGGGCTGGTGTACAAAATGATTTGCTGTGGCATTAATTGCACTAATAGAGCGTCCAAGGAGTCTCCACTTCATTTTTTTCGGTAAGTAAAATTATATTTATGTATTTTAGGTCACTGCCGAGCTGAGCTTAGATTTTAACATGTACTGTTTAACCATGAAATTTAAATGTAATAGGGTAAAACCCAGTGCATTTAACATAATGCTGCACTTTAGAAAATGGGTTGAAATATAACATGTTGGTGGAGCTGGGTTCCCATCGGCTTGTGGAGGTCTCGGGAGACAGATGTTTTCCACCCGTTCTCCCCTCCCCGGTTGTAGCTAGGTTGCTACCTCCGTTAGCTTAGCTCCCACCTCCGTGTTAGCTTTGGGTTAGCTCGTAGCTAGTTCGCCCGGGTGTCATCACTCGATCCCAGCCTTACAGCCCCACCCTCAGCTCCTCCTCTCTTCCCTTTTAAGGAATTGTCTGGGCTGGATGGAACCTGTGACACGGTCAAAATAGCGGTGGTGGCCACCTCCCATTATAGACAAAAAACGTGTTATTGGAGCCTATGGAATCGAATTGTCCAGTATGTACAGTCTATGGTATACCTCCTTTTTTGTTTCCCGTTGTAGAACTGAGTCAGGGAAGCTGGCTTTTTCTGTTAAAGCTCCATCTGACTGGAATAATTTACCTGTTCTTATGAGATCCGCCACTTCATTTAGGCAGTTTAAAACTTTGATTCATGATTATTTATTACCCATCTGTAGCCGTTATTGAATTATTATTGTATCATCACTTAGTCATAATATACTTTTTTTCCTAAATCTCTCTGAGCTGTGTATTGTCTCTCCACCATTTAGTTGCGTCGTTTATAATCATATTTTTATGTCATGTTTTCAGTGCATTTGTTCATACAATTTATTCTATTTGATTAGCCAACTTCTTTATTTTATTATTTTTTTTGTGCATTTACTTTTTATGTTTTTTGTGTGTGATTGTGGTAGTGTTAATTAGTCATTTTGTTTTGAATTCAATTTATCGCTCTGTTATCTTGTCTTTGTATTTGCATCTTTGTTTCCAGGAGGACCCACTTGTAAACGAGATGATTCATCGCAAGTGGTTTTATTCTCCTTAAAGAGCAAGTCACCCCCAAACCAACTTTTTTTTGCTGATAAACGACATGAACGAGTGTCTAATCGTGCTGCAGACACGTGTAGTCAATAATTTGGAACTTCAGTGCATTTTAGTTACATTTTAAATATTCTGCCTAAAACTGTCAGTGTTGCGCCATCGTCAGGTAAAAACTCTGCACTGTATTTGAATTTTAATCTGCCACCGCTATTGGCTAAGAGGTATGCTATGATGTAAACTGGTACATTATGATGTCACAATGCCACTGTAAGCCTGTGTGTATTTGTTAGCAGCTCCGCCCTCTCGGTCTGCCAGGCATTTTTCAAATATTAAGTGGGAGTGAAGTAAGTCTCTTGTAGGGGGTGACTTGCTCTTTAAAAATATAAGTTAATAAATAAATAAATACTTTAAAACTACTTAGCTATACCAGGACTGTAGTTACTTCAAGGAAAATGCAAAATGTGTCAGAAAGCAAAAAGGAAGACTTTTCTGCAGTTTTGTTCTTTGGATAAATGAGTAGACATGCAATGAGGCCAAACGGATTGGTTTTGATCCTTTCCCCTCCTAGATCAACGTTAAATTTCCGATTGATCAGCAGATTCACTCGGGGTTACCCGATTGGTCTTATTCCAGATACTCACTGAAGCATCACTAGACGTTGCCAGGGAAAACAGCCAGTCACACACTTGCTATTAAATGTTTTTGTTCATGTTTTAACTCATGGATCCCACTAAAAAGGGTTTAGACAGTATTTCTTTCATAACACTGCATCTACATAAGTTTATCCTGTCTGACTTCCCCTCTAAAAAAGAAACAAAACTGTAGTTATTCTTCAGCAGGAGCTTTATTTGTGATACTAGATAAGTTATATTTGCAGGTCATAACATTTCAACCAAAACAGGGAGTTGTAAGACTATTAGCCTCAAGTTAAAGCATTAAAGTGGAGGTTTGGTCCTTTACTGATTTGGTATTAATTTACAGTTTTGTATGCAAATTTAACTGAATGTAAATCTACAATAATAGGCAGTTCGTTCAGTAAAATCCAAACAGAAAACAACTTTTAAAGGCGTAAGGTGATGTTGGAAACTGAAAAAGTGGCTTGAAGGATTTCTTACAGCCGACTATTTGTTTCTAATTCACCGTTAGCTCAAAATAAGGCTTTAACGTTCTTGATCCGACATGAGTAAAACAAAAAGGATGTCGAGGCTTCTTCTAACAACTTCTAGGCTGCTCTTCTTACTGAAATCCATTCTGTCAACAATGCTGCTTTTTGCTGGTCGTGTTGAATAACTGATGCCAGTGCTTCGGGTTTTGCTGGTGCAGGATTGGCACCATTGGAGGAGATAAACTCAGGGCCAGTCCCAATATTCAAACTTGCACCCCTGTGCAGAGGTGACTGCAGGTTGTTCCGACTCTAATTCCCCCTCTTTTGCCCCACACCGATGTGAAACACAAAGGTATTACCAACAGCTTGCTTTAAAATTGTGTATTTTCTGACCCAACATGCCAGGAATTTACTCACTTGTTTTATTATCATTTCAAAAATTAAACCGGCATTTATAGCAACCGGCATTCCCATTTAGGAAGACTTGACCAACGCTCACTATCCCAGTTCTGTAGTTCTTTGCACACATACTCACTACGCCATTGAAGCCTAACATGAACTTCCGCCACGTTAACTTCAAAGGCTGGTTTTTGGGAGTGGGTCTACGATTATGTCCTTCGATCGGCCATTTTGAAAGGACAAAAACTGACAACCGCACATCCGGTTGAGAAGGAAATCAGTATGAATGTAGCCTTTCTTCCATGATAAAGATATTCGACTGTTAATTCACTGTAAAAGCCCAGTTCGGGGGATCCAGTCTCCAGTCCCAGCATCCTATGGAAGGACAGTGATGCTGTTGTACGGCAGCTAAACACAAAAATGTGAGAAAAAAATAAGGTCCAAAACAAGTTGCGTCAATGAGTGAAATATTTTAAAGAGCAAGTCACCCCCAAATAAACTTTATTTTGCTGATAAACTAAATAAACGACTGTCTAATCGTGCTGCAGACACTTCAGTGCATCTTGGTTAAAATTTAAATATTCTGCCTAAAACTGGCAGTGTTGTGCCGTTGTCAGGTAAAAACTCTGCACTGCATTTGAATTTAAATCTGCCACCGCTATTGGCTAAGAGGTATGCTATGATGTAAACGGGTACATTATGATGTCACAATGCTGTCGTGAGCCTGTGTGTGTGTATTTGTTAGTGGCTCCTCCCTCTCGGTCTGCCAGGCAACAGCATTTGTTGCATTTTTCAAACATGAAGTGGGAGTGGAGTTAGACTCTGGTAGGGGGTGACTTGCATCAGCACGCACGCACGCACGCACACACACACACACACACACACACACACACACACACACACACACACACACACACACACACACACACACACACACACACACACACACACACACACACACACACACACACACACACACACACACACACACAGACAGACAGACAGACAGACAGACAGACAGACAGACAGACAGACAGACAGACAGACAGACAGACAGACAGACAGACAGACAGACAGACAGACAGACAGACAGACAGACAGACAGACAGACAGACAGACAGACAGACAGACAGACAGACAGACAGACAGACAGACAGACAGACAGACAGACAGACAGACAGACAGACAGACAGACAGACAGACAGACAGACAGACAGACAGACAGACAGACAGACAGACAGACAGACAGACAGACAGACAGACAGACAGACAGACAGACAGACAGACAGACAGACAGACAGACAGACAGACAGACAGACAGACAGACAGACAGACAGACAGACAGACAGACAGACAGACAGACAGACAGACACACACACACACACACACACACACACACACACACACACACACACACACACACACACACACACACACACACACACACACACACACACACACACACACACACACACACACACACACACACACACACACACACACACACACACACACACACACACACACACACACACACACACACACACACACACACACTTATTTCTACATCATGTATGATTTCTTTATTTCCTCACTCTGGTTAAATTATTAATCCATTCAGCAGCCACTTTTAAATTAGATATTTACAAAATTAAAGAGAAAAACACAGAGGTGGAAATCAAACATTCACAGTATCTGCACTGAATTAATCACAGTTTGTTTCGTATTCGATAATGAAATCACAGGATCGGTCGCTGCTGGCCGTCATAAGGAAGTTCAGGTGCCTGAAACGTAAAGTCGAAAGCGCTGTGTCGACACTGGATTCTTGTCACATTCGTGTTTGGTATAAAGTGCTTTTCCTCCTGGTTTAAAGCTTAAGGAACAGGTCCAGGCACGTTTTGGTCTGAGACAGGAAAACATAATTAAAGGCTTTTTTTTTTCTGACAGAAGAAAAAACCCACTCATGTATTTTTTATTGACATTTCCTTCTGTCCTTGTGGTTTCTTCCGTTTTCCCCTCTTCTCTCGTCATCTTTGTCATTCTAGTGTCTCGATGATGAGCGGTTGCTGTCGCTGCTGGATCTCCGCCTCTCGTCCAGTTTAGAGGCCTCGTCCTCCCACCGACTCTCTCCTCTTACGCGGCCAGACACTGGAGTTTCCTTCGCTCTCGTTTTAAGAACCTTTTCTGGCTCTCGTTTCTGCGTCCTGCTGTTTCGGGTTAATTCCCAGTGGGAGAACTCTCTCTCGAAGCTCATGGAGGGCTCGACGAGGACGTGGAATTGGTCGGCGCTGTGGCAGTGGAACAGGGACGGTGGGGACTGTTGGATCCTTGTAGGTCTGCTTTGATCCCTGTACTCTGCTGACAGGCGCTTTCTGTCCCTTTTGGGAAAGTTGTGACTGGGCTGGAGGGCGTATCTGCTTACTGAGGGGATTTCTCTGACGGATTCCCGGCTGGAATTGGAAAACCTCGTACGGCTTTGCTCGTCCCCTCTCAGCTGGTCTCTCCTCTCTCTGTCACACGACACAGAGGAAGATGAGATGTGATTTCTGTTTTGCACAGAAGCATCACAATCTCTTTTCCTCTCATCCCCCCATGATCCTTGTCTCAATCTTTTGCTGTCCTTTAGCCTTTCACCCTCCCTCGTCCTCTCTTTCTCCCTCTCCGTCCTGATTTCTCCGTCTCTCTCAGCATACAGAGGGCTGTCGGCTCCACCGCCTCCACCAGAGGGAGCCAACATCCCCCTGTTCTCACTCCAGCGCTGCTCTTTCATCTCCTCTCTGCCTCTCAGTGTAACGCTGTCCCGGTTTCGTCCTCCAAAGGTGGATTGCTGTTTTTTTTTTTCATTATATCCCGTCATGTGACTCCTGGTTGGTCGGGCTGAAGTGTCGGTGTCACCGACGATCGCTTGTTTTTCATCATTTGTTGATTTAGATTGAGAAATCTGGGAAAGAAGATTTAAAATAAGACTCAGACACACTTTTCTGTCTTAATTATGCAAGGAATCGTCAGAAAAAGAGTTAATGCACTTGCATGCAAAATTAAGCAGCCACAGTAAAGATTTCTGTAACGGTTAAAACCAGAAGCTCACGGGGCCGAGCCTGCTGGGGACATTTGTGAGGAAGGATCCGGCTCTGAACCAAGTCCCTCTCATGAGCAGCAGGACCTCATTTGGTGTCGCTGAGCAGGACAACTGGAACCAGTCCCAATTTAACTTCCACGAGTCAAAATGTGAGAGAAAGGAGAGGAAACTCTGGGAGGGGTTGGTCAATTGTAAACACAATGTGACGAGTCAATTCACGACCAATGAAAATTAATAAGTTAATTGAACTTATTTGTTTGTGTCTCGCTTGAACGTTTGGCAGAATTGACATTCTGGTACCAATTTAGTGTGGAATTTCTCATTTACGCTCACAAGATTTTCATTGACTGACCACCAACAGTCACAGCCCAGTGAGATACTGACTTACAGTAAATGATAAAAAGCCAACTTTTATTACTACAAGTGAAACTGGAAAAATGTTAATCTGGTGCAAAAGTTCATTTAATTCAACTTAAAAGGTAAAACCAATATATGAGGTAGACTCATTCTACACAAAGACAGTTATCTGAAACCTTTATTTGTTCTAATTGTGATGATTATGGTTTACAGCTCATGAAAACCACACATTCAAAATCTCAGACAATTAGAATATTTTGAAAAGGTTGAATTTTCTAGACTCAAAGTATCACACTGATTAGCTAATGAATCCAGAACACCTGCAAAGTGTTCCTGAGCCTGAAGATGGTCTCAGTCCAAGACGAATTACTGACAGAAATGGACTTTAGAATCAGATCATCATTTTTCCAGTTTCACCTGTAATTTTACCCAAAATGTGTTTTTTTATTATTAATGTTGCTTTCTCAAAGATCTCAGACCTGAAACTAGCATGTTTGGGATTTAGTTTTGTGGCTTTTATTGGTTGAGAAAGGTCAGGCGATGGAAAGTCAAACCTTTTTTCAATAAGCACCAGGCACCGGATCTTCCAAGCAGCCATCTAGCACTGAAAATTAAAATAATTTATTCCCACAGAAGAGAAGAGGAAAAAAAAGCTGTCAAACATATCAAGTAGCTTATCTACATATTATGTAAAATATATAAATGTTAAATATTCAAATTTATTGTTTTGTGCTAAAAACTCTGCACATTTAGAAGAAAACAGTTTTCTAAACACCTCCCCAAGATTAATGTGTGCTTTGGGTCTAGGATGCAGCCATTTTAGATTATAATATATATATTTTTAAGTAAATTCAGCATGTTAATATCTGGCTGAACATTAGGGCTGTCGCGGTAACCGTAAAAATGAAATATCGCAATATGAAGAAGCCCACTGCGCTGCATCATGGGCCACCGCGATTACTGAACTTGGTTCAACTCAATGATGCATGTTGAGAAGGATGGCTGCACTGGTATCAAAACGAAACGTTACTTCGCTCCTTTGGGAGCACTTTCGTTTTCAGTACGTCAGCTGCTGCGCAGCCAGGGTCCTTGGCCGAGACAGAGCTGCAGCGGCAAAAATATAATAATAAACGCTCGGAGACCTGCTGAAGTCCCGGACAAGCACTGCTTCTGCAACCGTCCCGAAGAGAGTTTGAGCCGAGCTGGAGCTCACTCGCTACCTGCAGGAGGAATGCATCCACCCTAAAGAAACCCCCCTGACATGGTGGGGCAACAACCGGGAGAGATTCCCTTTGCTCGCCAGAGTCGCACGCAAGTACGTGTGCGTGCAACGAGCGCACCATCCGAGAGGGTTTTCAGCAGTGGTGGGCAGTCAGGACCAGCAAAGCCTTCTCTGCTGGCCTAAACGTACTCAAAAGCGTAAATGTATTTTTTTCCTTTGGTAATTATTTTTAAATTAAAAAAATGTTTACTGGTCTATTTTCTTTATATCCTATTATACCCACTTGGCTGTGCTGCTTCCAGTGTTAAAATACCAAGGCTGGGTGTTATCCAATCAGATTTAAGCTAGCTTGTGTTTTCAGGCAGATTAAGTCTGCCCTAGGCCTTCAGAATCAATCGAGAAGCCCACTGTCCGCTGTAAGTGAACAGAGACGATCTAGTTGCGATAGCCAATCAGCTCACGAGTCAGCTTGGCCCGGGCCAGCTAGCTGGCCTCACGCAAACGTTGACATGAACGCATCCTGTGATTGGTTAAGCAGTAGTTAGAACTTTTCTAGCAGCATTAAGCAAAATATCAAAACTAAATACGGAGATTTGTATCTATAGGCAGCTATCGGTGTATTTTTGTACAAATGATGGCTGAAAGAGGAGAAGAGACAGACTTGGTTGCAGATTAACTTGCCACACGATTTTCAAGACGGACCTTTTAAGAAAAAATGGATCTTGTGAGAACAGGTCGTCTGACTCCAATGCTAGCTGGCTTGTCCCAGCAGGAGAAAGGATTTGTTCGTCATTTTCAGGCAAGCAACTATGAACGGTACCCATGGCTAACAGCTCAGAGAACCGCTGCAGGTTATTCTGCTGGGAATGCCTGTTGCTCGCATCAGATGGATTTGGTAGCATTAAAGCGCGTTAAAATGTACGCCAGAAACACGACCGGACAGACACGTCTTTCAGCATTAGCCTCCATGTCCATAGAAAAGGATCTACTCATGGACCTGAAGCGCACAGATAGAGCCACTGAGGTTTTCCTGAGGAAAGAAAGAAGGATAGATTTTATTTTCTAATGAGCAGGAGAGGAGGAGATTCATGCTGGACATTTATGTAGGTGAGTAGAAACATTTTATTAGTATTTTTTTAATGTTTTGTCATTTTATTTTGTTAATAATCAATAAATGGTAACGAAATAAAATGGCAAAATGAAATTATTCTGTGTTCTGTTTCTATGCAATTTATATTGTGAATGACGTGGTGTGTGCAGCTGCGCCAACATGTTCAATTGTTTCGCGGTACAATTTTCTCCAAAACAAATGCAAATAATGTGTTTGCTTTACTTATTTATTTTATTGTCTCATCTCTTAAACCCGTCTTTCATTTCTGAGATTTGACGGTATCCGTGGTCAGCTTCCTACTCTCAACTGGGAATGCGAGTTTGATTTTAAAGACTCTGGAAATTGTGTGTCTTGACCAGCCACTGGTGTGTGTGTGTGTGTGTGTGTGTGTGTGTGTGTGTGTGTGTGTGAGGTTTCTCCAGCTGTGATGTCCTATTGATGGTATTTTAAGGTGTATTAAATTAGATTGGACTGAATAGGAAATCACTGAAGGCCCAGGGGTGGAACGCACCGCCCGCCACTGGTTTTCAGTGTTGCTGGAAATGTTGCCACCCCTCTCAGATCCTCTCTCAAACCGTATATGGTTAACATGCTGGTTTTCCTTGTAGGTAACAAGGACGTGACCGAGCTATAAATCACCGTCATTCGTGTGTGTGAAAGTGAAATGATAGTGCGCCCGCCCCCCGGCGCGCCCGGTACATGTAATTTTTTATGCTTTATTTTGAACAACTAAACAAAATGGGGACTTGTTTCTTATTTGTTAGATGCTGCAGCCAAATTTGCATTTAAAAGTTTAACCTCCTGAATTTTGTTGTTTTTAAGTTCAGTCGGACTCCGACTGTCGGAGAAACAAACGTTACTGCGATCTGTGTTGTTACTGCCCTTTGATCTGCATTCAGTAAAGTGTTATAAAAGAAGGCACGGCAATTTTTAACCTTTTTTAAATGTGTAAACATTATGTTTAGATAGTACTGCAATAAAAAAAGGGCTGCAATAATATCGCACACCGCAATATTAAGCCACCCTGAATCACCACAGGGGGAAATTCCTCAACCGCAACAGCCCTACTGCACATGCAGAGAAAACCAAGTCAAAGATTTCCATCTTACAAGTCTCAAACCTAATCCATTATCAAAAATCTACTCCTGGGTCAAAAGTCTTTTTAAAGTGGGGGCCTGTCCGGGATCCAGAACCAAATATTCTCAGTAACCAACAAATGTGAAAAAAGAGGAATGAAAAAATTAAAGGATAGGGACTGTTAAAAATTTTCTAAAGAAGATGGATAGAAATTCGTTTTATGTTCCAAAAGCAGCATCTGGAGTCTGGAGCATGTATTTGCTGAAATAGCTTGTGTGTGTGTGTGTGTGTGTGTGTGTGTGTGTGTGTGTGTGTGTGTGTGTGTACATACACACGAGAGAATCGTAATTATAAAACGTGTTTTAGTGCTGTTTGCTAGCTAGAGGAGTGCGTTCACAAACAACAGGCATTGAAATTGGCATTAAATGTATTTTTAATTATATGATTAGTAAATTATAGAAAAAACTAAAAATGACCATTTTTATACGTATTGGTAAAATAATTTGACAAAATCCAAATTTTTGCTTTTTTTTTTCATTTTCATCCAGGCCAGTCACCACGGAGACACCTGTTTTGACACACTCACCTGTTTAAGATGGTTCTGGGTGGACTGAGCTTGCCCCGGGAAGTTTCCCTCCAGCCTTTTCACCACCGTCTTCTTTTCTCGACTCCCTCCAACGCCACCGCTACCCAAAGAGCTTCTGTTATAGTTATCAAACACATGCCTTTACAAATAAATCAAATATTTCAATAGGTAAAGAAAGATGGAGAAATCTGATGCTACACTCGGAGAAACCACGTTCTGACCTGTCACGCTTTGATGTGATGCTGAATCCATCATGAAGGCTGCTGGATTTGTTTGTCATTGAGCTGGAGCGTCGTGGTTCTTCTCTGGTTTCTCTAGGTGTTCTCTTCAGTGTTTCTTCTTTTCCCATCATGTGGTCCTCCTCCTCATCCTTCACTCCTGAGAGTGCACAGTGCCACAGGTCCACATCTTCCATTTCTTTGTTTTCCCTACCCTCTTCTTCTGCTGCTGCTTTATTCTCTCTAACTTCTTCTAGGACACATGTGAGCTCCTCTGTAGTTACATAACTTCCTGGACTTGATTCCTTTGTTCTATCAACTTCTGTGTCTGAAGGTTCTTTGTTCTTCTCGTCGCCAGTCTGCTCCTTGTTTTCCTGCATACGGACGTCTACTTTAGAGGAGTTCTGTTGTCCAGATGTGTCCTCCAGCCTTTTCACATCCAGGTTGATGTTGATGCTTATCTTCTTCTGAGGAAGCACCTTTAGTCCTCCCTCCCAGACATTTTTTTGAGCCACAGACCGGGGTTTCATCTCCTCTGGTTTTTGCGTTTCTCTGGCAGGTGGCTTTACACACTTACTGTCACATCTTTGAGGTTCTGCTGCTCTAGTCTTTGGGCCTTTACATCTTTGAGTTGGACTTTCTTTCACATTTTTCTCAGTTTCCTCCCATTTTCTTTTTTGATTCTCCTCTGACCTGAACTCTGGAGATTTGCTTCCACCGAGTTGTCCTCTTCTCTCTGGAGCTAGATCGTTGCACGGCTTCTTTTTGTTTTCTCTCTCTGTGGCTCGTCTACAGTCGGTATCTTGACCGCTCTTCCTTCTTTGCTCTTTTCCTAAACGACTATCCTTGTTGGCTTTACTTGCGTGATTATTTTGGTCTTTTTCCAGGGTTGGGTGGACTGATTTCAAGTCGCCTCCTACAGATTCTTTGTGTCGAACTGAAGGGCCGTCCTTGTGGGTACTTGGGCCATCGTATCGCCTCCTCTTCTCCTGCCTGAGGTCGCACGTTGAGTCTAAACCAGATGAATCTTTTGCTCTTCCTGCTTCCATTTTTTTCTGCTTTTTCCCATGACTCAGCTGGCCAGAGGTGCCACCGGTTTTAAAGATCTGCTGATTCTGGTCTTGTTTTAGGTCCTGCAAATTTGCTCCCTCGCTGCCTTTTGTGACTGGCCTGGACTTTTCCTTGCAGCTGTCCGAAAACTCCCTCAGCTTAGCTCGGCTGTGGCATGGTGCGGAGTGACCGTCGCTGGATGACTCAGAGGGTGAAGAATAGCCGTCGTTGGCTTTGTAAGGCAAAGGGCTGTCATTGGAGTGATGAGACGCCATGGAGTGGAAGTCATTTGAGGAATGAGAAGGAGATGAGCGTTGGGAACTGGAGGTCTCAGATGAAGGAGAGCAAACATCCAGCCTGGATGAGTGGCTATCATGTGGGGGTGGGCAGAAAGAGAACGGAGGATACGGAGGAGGAGGAGGTGGAGGCAGAAGGGGAGGAGGAAGAAGCATTTGGTGGAAATGGTTGATGAAGGTGCTGAAGTATTTGTCATACCATTCCTGGTAATCCTTCTTCCACTGCAGGTAGCTCTGCCTCTCCACCTCCAGGCTGCTGATATCGTATGGAGAGCGTTCTGCCCCTTTACACCTCCTCGAGCTGCGGCTACTTGAAGACGACCTCTTTCTGTGATGTCTGCTCTTCCGGTGCTGTGAGGATGACCTGGATTGGGAATGACCGCCTCGAGAAGAAGAGGACGAAGATGGTGTGGAGGAGTGAGGACGTTTGTACCCATAGGAAGTGGAGGGATTAGAGTGGGGGTGAGAGTCTCTGTGGGTGGAGTGTGGAGAGAAAGGTCTGGAAGAAAGAATAGAAATCATATATGCATTTAAATCCATCCATCCATTCAGCCGCTTATCCGGGGTCGGGTTGCGGGGGCAGCAGACTATGCAGGGAGGCCCAGGCTTCCCTCTAACCCAGCTACTTGGGACAGCTCCTCTGGGGGAACCCCGAGGCGTTCCCTGGCCCGCCGAGAGACATAGACCATCTTGCGTGTCCTGGGTCTTCCTTTGGATCTTCTCGCTGTTGGATGTGCCTCACCAGGGAGGCGTCAGAGAAGCATCCTGGCCAACTGCCCGAGCCACCTCAACTGGCTTCTCTCTATGCGGAGGAACAGCAGATCTACTCCGAGCCCCTCCTGGATGACCGAGCTTCTCACCCTATCTTTAAGGGAGAGCACAGCCACCCTGCGGAGAAAGCTCATTTCAGCCGCTTGTATCCGTGATCTCATTCTTTCAGTCACTACCCAAAGCTCATGACCATAGGCGAGGGTAGGAACGTAGATCGACCGGTAAATCGAGAGCTTTGCCTTCTGGCTCAGCTCTCTCTTCACCACGACAGACCAGTACAACGCCTGCATCACTGCAGATGCAGCACCAGTCCGCCTATCGATCTCACGCTACAGTTTTCCCTCACTCGTGAAGAAGACCCGGAGATACTTAAACTCCTCCACTTGGAGCAGGACCTGATCCCTGACCCGGAGAAGGCATTCTACCCTTTTCAGAATCAAGACCATGGTCCCGGATTTAGAGGAGCTGATTCTCACCCCAGCTGCTTCACACTCGGCTGCGAACCGCTCCAGCAAAAGCTGAAGATCACACTCTGATGAAGCCAACAGGACCACATCATCTGCAAAAAGTAGAGACCTGATCCTCAGGCCACCAAAACGGATCCTCTGAACACCTCGTCTGCATCTAGAAATCCTGTCCGTAAAAGTTATGAACAGAATCGGTGATAAAAGGGCAGCCTTGGCAGAGTCCAACTCTCACCAGAAATGGGCTCGATTTACTGCTGGCAATGCGCACCGAGCTCTGCCACCGGTCACACAGGGACCTAACAGCCTGTATGTGAGGGCGTGGTACCCCATAATCCTGGAGTACCCCCCACAGGGGTCCCCGAGGGACGCGGTTGAACCCATTCTCCAAATACACAAAACACACGTAGATTGGTTGGGCGAACTCCCACCCACCCTCCAGGACCCCCTAAGGGTATAGAGCTGGTCCAGCGTTCCACGGCCAGGACGAAAACCACATTGTAGATTCACCGTATATTCCACCCCGTGACTGAGCAGTCTACAGGTCATTGCCAGACTATGTATTCACGTCTATAGGATGACTCAGGCTACATTATCTGAACATCTGTAATCAGAGGAACATCAAGCTGTTTGGAGCTGGTCTCCTAGCCTTTACCTTTAACAAGCTGGTCAGTAATCGTCTTTCTAATCTGGAGAGACAACTCCGTCCTCAGCTTTCCGAGATGGTCATGGTGGTACGCACATTGATTCCAAACAGCAACAACAACTTTTGTCCATTTAGACAAGCACACTCATTATCAAATTACCAGTTGATGCCGACTAAAAGACACACCTTAGTTTGTGCCTCACATTCAAATATCAGTTTCGAGTTATTTTAGTGACCATTGTGGGTTTTTTCCTTAGAGTCTTTCATCTCCAGAAACTGTATCCACGCCTGCATCTGTATAAATGACTGGATGTGTTGTGAAGCACCTTGGAGGGTTGTAGAACGCTAGAAGGTGCCATACAAATAGAAGCCATTCATCATTATCATTCATCACTTGCAGCATTCTGCAGTGAACTAAGAGAATGCCCAGTGTTTCCTCTTCCATCAGTCAGGAAGAGGAAAGCATGCAAACTGAAAGTATTAAAAAACAAACAAACAAAACTTGACAAAATAGATACCTCGATCTGGAGCGGGAGCGACTGGATGATGGAGAGTAGGAGCGGGAAGACTTGGATTTGGAGGATTTGGGATTAGAATAAGAGGAGAACCGTCTCTGAGGTGACCTGGGTGAGAAAGAATGAAGCATCCGGAGAACGTTTCAACCTCAGTTCATCTTCTATTAGGACGTCATCATCATAATAAAGGACGTGTGAGCCACAGCCCTGACCACAGTCAATGCTTGATCAGCTGACTGACTCTCTGAACTAATGAAAGTCTCTTAAGGGACAGGTCAGATTTGTGGTAAGGTTATAAACAATTAACATGAACTTCTTCCTTAAGTAGTTCTTCTAATCACCCTCAGGTCCAGGCAGGTAATCACAGGTGAGCGGGCGTTTGCAGCTGTAGCTACCGAACCGTGAAACCGCTCCTGATTATCAAGCAGGTTCCAACTCCGTGTAAAGTAATATTGATGCCTTATGAAAGACATCAATAATGTTTGAGGTCTTTTTTTCAATCAGCATGACAGTAAAAGTTTTAATGTTTTAGGTTTTTAATTACAACATAAAAACGCCTTAAAGCGTTTACAGCGAATCTGCAGAACAAGTTAAGTTTTGAACGCAAACACGGTCGGCCACGAAGCACTAACCCCTACCCTCAGGTATCTTCCCTGCTTACATATATAATAATAATAATAATAATAATAATATATTATATATTATATTATATATATAATATATTATATATAAAAATGTATTATATATATATATTATATATAAAATATATATATTCTATATAATATATATAAGAAATATATATATATAATATATATATATAATATATATTATATATAATATATATTATATAATATACATATATATATATAAAAAAATATATATATATTATCATATTTTATTTGCCTTAGCAGCTTTGATTCTAATCTCTAAACATGTATATCAATCTATGCAAATGCTCTCAGACATCCATTGGTTGCTCTGGTAGATTTATTATGAAAGCTTTGCAGAAGAAAACCTTCGTTACTGACTCCACTCTGACTAGTCGTTAGTTTGGTCAGACTCAGAGTTACTCTAAAATGAATTTGTTCTTAAGAAACACACTTTAAAAATCCCTCCAAGATTAAAGATTTAAAGGAAATAAAATGGTTGCTGGTTCAAATCCCATCTACATGAAATCAAAAGTTGCTTCTTGTTGCCACTGATTTGTGATCTCAATTTTACTCAAGAACAAGAGATTAAATTATACAAAAGCAGCTCAGTTTGGTTAAATTAGTAATTGAAAGGATTTTAAAATAATGCAGTGTGTACTTGTCATACTTTAAGTGGACAAAATTTTACTTTAACCTGTAACGTGTGGACATTTCCACATTATCGGGACATTTTGTTGGTCCTCACAATGTTAAGCACCTTAAAACCTGCTTTAGAGGTATGGTGTGAATGACCTTTTAGTTTAGGTAAGGAATAGAACACCACTGGTTAATGTTAGGGTTAGGGTATGGGTTAGGCATAAAATAAATGCAAGTCAATGGAGGTCCACACAAGCATTTAAATAGAAGTGTGTGTGTGTGTGTGCGCGCACATGCATGCGAGTGTTGAGCTAGCATTGTGATTTTGCACTACATAGGTGTAGCTAACCTTACGCTGGAAAAAAGTAACCAAGTAACTTATACTTTTAGTACATTTTATTTGATACTTTTTCCTTTTACTTGAGTAAAAATTATGGCAAATACTTTTACTTATACTTGAGTAAAACATTTTTTAAGTATTGGCACTTGTACTTAAGTAAAACATTTTTAGTACTCTTGCCACCTCTGATGGGGCTCTATGGGACGGGGGTCTTGGCACAAGTAAATTGATATACTCTCTTCCTTATATTACAACACAGAGTATGACCATCACTTAAAAAAAATCATAAATAATTCTTTAAAGGGGGAAACCTCCGGATCGCTGCTTTAAAAATATCAAATTTTGAAAAATAAAAACTGTCAATTTTGGATTTGAGAAGGAAAAAAAAAAACAAGTCCAGACAAAAACATCTAAATGGATTTGAGTTTGTAATCAGGTTTGATCTAGTTGTCAAGTAGAGACGCAGAACAGCTGAATGTTTACCTTTCGTTTTGCATTCTCTGATACCTGTACCACTCCTTGGGAATAAGGACGGGGACTGAGGGTGTGGTGGTAGAGGAGCAGAGGGACGGGATCGGAGCACCCAGGGGGGCTGGAAGCTTCCAGGTGGGCGTGGTTAGGGCGTATGCTGGAGAGTAAGTGCTTGGAAGCTGGTGAGTGGGGAGGAAGGTGTGAACAGGAGGGGAGGGAAAGAGAGGCGAAGATGTGGTGGCGTATGAAGGGAAGGGTGGGGAGGAGGTCGTAAGACGCTGCTGGGTGTTGGATCCGGTCAAGCTTCCAGTGGGACCGCCGGATGAGGAGGTGCTGATGTGAAGACGTAGGAAGAGTAAAATTTATTCACTCCGAAACAGAAGACAAGAATGAAAACAAACCAGACTCACTCGCTCCAGGGGTTTGCTGGTTTAAAGGTTGAATCTGTAAAATCAGAAAAACATTGACCATCATTCTTCATCCATACGGAGCTGCTGTCCTATGAATTTACTGTGACATCGAGTAACCGGTTGATCTCGCACAACAGACATAAAATGAGGTAGAAGAACAAACAGAATCAAGGTCTCTGACCTGAGGACGAGTTTCTCTGACTCACATCAGCTGTCTGAAGCTGATCCGTCACCTCCGTACCACTAACCTGGATAGGTAGAAACAGCACTAAACCCGAGATGCTGTGGGTGGGTGTTGTGACTGTTAGTGGTGTTGTAGTGTGTTCTTTCACCTGTGGTTCATGATTATCTGGAACATCAGAGGCAGTTTTGTCAGGAGGCAACAGAGAGTGAGGGACAGTTGCTGAATCATCACCCGTTTTTCCTTCATTCCCACTGAGAAAAAAGAACAAAGACGTCAATATGCAGCCCTTAAATGCAGCTCTTTAACTAGCATAGCGGCTATAATCAATGACTACACTAATGTAAATTGTTTTGTTCAACACAGATGCGTTAAAAGCACCAACCAGAAATGTTAATAAAAATACTTTGTAGGGTTTTAGTGATCAAGTCTTAAGTTTAATGTGTTAAAAAGAGGAAAAATGAGCAAACAAAAGGTGGTTTTCAAAGAGCACTGCTCAGTCTGAAGCAGCTCTGTACAGCGTGGTTCGAGTCAGCTCATCTGAATGTAGTTTTGTTCCCATTCCAGCTCCACGACAGTGTGCCCCACATAGATGCGGGTGGGAGGAAGGGGGGATCTGTGGCACTCGTGGGGGGTGTGGGGTCTACTCATGACAAAAAAAATAAAGCACGAGGTGATCAGTAAACGGTGTAAGGTAACCTGTACGCTCCACAGGAAGACAACTCGGCTGAAAGAAGGTGGTGCTGTTGGACGTTCTGCTCAGCTTTATGGCTTATTGTCAGACTCTGAACCAGGAAATGGCTGCAGGCAGTGAAGCAGAAGGCAAGAAAACTCCGGAGCAACCACTGACTCCGCCCCCCCCTAGCCAATCTGAAGCCAGATTCGCACTGCCGGCTCGACTCAGCCTTGTCAGGTACCTTAACGGAGCAGGGACTAAACATAGCTGCACTGGTCTGAGTTTCTTCGAGTAGTGCTCCTGGAAAACTAGCTAAAGCTTCAGAGAAATTCTCACAGTATGAATAGGTCAGAATATCCTCATATGTGTAGGTTTAATGCGTTTTGAGTTTTAGTGAGCAATAACGCGTAAACAAGGGTCAAATCAGAAACAACGGGTGAACGAAAGAAACGAACGGCACACAGATTTATCAAAGGCTTTTATTTTGAAAGGATTTTTAACTAAATTAACTCATTCACTGCATTCTTTTACTGATTGGGCGTCGGAACGAGCCCCCGCACCGTGAGAACAAACATCTCAGCTCTAAAGCCGATCTTCATCCGCATATGTCACACGTCACGTGATCAGGAAGCAGAAAATCCACGTGTTAGTAGGGCTGGGGGTAAACGATTATTTTTAAAACGATTATTCTGACGATTATTTTACTGAATGGTCGACTATTCTAATGACTATTAGACAATTAATCTAACGATTATTTTTCTATTGCACAGTTAATAAAAACCAAAAAATCTCTTAATAAATTCTTAAAAAAATTGATAAATTGTTACTGTAAGACAATAAACACTACAGGCCTTCCATTTTGTATAACACTGCTTTTATTGTGTTGGTTGGTTATGTTCTGGTTGCTTTGTTTTGGTCACCTATGTGCGTGATGCGAGTGGTGTTACGACCCTTCCTGGGGAGTTTGGCTCGTGTGCAAAAAGGAAGGGACAATAACAGGATTTAAAAATTAAAATGATGATCAGGTTTATTTACAACTACAAAAAAACATAACTCTTTCCATCCACAGGTTGGGAATAATAAAACTAATTCTGCCTGTGGGGAATTAAAACAAAAGTACAAATAACTAGGGATGTCCCACTGGGCAAAGATTACAGGGTTCTGGACCAAAATAAGAATCTCCAAAGGTCCAAACTCTAAACTGGGCGGTTAAACCAAACTCAAGGTGACATTTTAAACTAAACTGAAAACCCACAACACTCTACATGTAATAAAAGGGAGATCTGCATCACAAAAAAGATGAACTCTAAACCAAAATGTAACAGCTTATCCAAACGCAAGAAGCTGTTAGCGAAAATGCTAACAGTAGCTTTACCAACGTTAAGTTCAAGTTACCAAGTTTAAATAAACCAAAAACACCCAGCAGCAAACAGACCAGCATGGAGGAGAGACTGCTACCACCAAAACAGCTCTCCTCATGTCTGAAAGAAGCTCCTTAATGAAGGGAGAAACGCTCCCGGTGATTTTCTACATCTGCGCTAGAGATGGAGCAACGCATCTGACCCCGGAAGTTGTTGTCCGTTGCCGGGAGACGAAGGCGGGCAAAACAAGAAAGGAATCTAGTAGCGTTCCGGTTCTTCGGTATTTGGCGGAGATGTTGGTGAAGGCAGAGAAGAGGGTGAACTAGAGAAACAGGCAGATTCCTCCTCTATTTACAAACTCCTGGGGATGCAACAAGTGGGCGCGGTGCGTCGACTACCGGATCGGACGTCGACGAATTTTTAGAATCGAGCAATCGACGTCATCGAGGCTTCGCTACAGCCCTATGTGTTAGGAGATCGTTTTGGGCTGCTGTAAAAAAAAGTGAGGCACGAACTGGAAAAGCTTCTGCCGATCACAATTCAACAACGGATTATGAAAGAACGGATAACTCTCGAAACGCGTGTATTCTTCCTGATGTAAGAGGTGAGTCAGGCTTTCTTCAAAAGGTTTTTTCTCGTCTTTCGGCAAAGACGCAATAGTTTTGGGGAACTACTGCCACCTACTGGCTTGGCGTGCCTACGAATGTGCTTCACAATGCACTGGATCATCTTGCTGTATACAAAGGACCTGGATTCACTACACCAGCTGTAGAGCATACACTATTTCTCCAAGCAAAGGCTGTTCAAGAACTACAACAGGTATGACAGTTATTTACTTAACACATAAAATAATTCAAAATTGCTGAATTAACCACAAAAGAAAGGGAGCACAGAAGCAACTGAAGTGTTCAGCTGGATTGTTTCTGGTTCTGTTATGAATCTGAACTGGAATCAGAAACCCGTTCAATCCAGCTGTATTTTCTAACAGCAGGAGCTTTTTTTTCCAGTGGAAAAATGCTAAAACGTTGACTACTGATTTGATAAACCATAGTCCTACTTCCCTGCAACAAACAGCTCACAGGTATTTAAGGTCCTTTTAAGAAGTCTGTTTTTGTGTGATTATATACTCATGAGATATCTCTAGTTGGCTTTCCGTAGGAGGTAAAAACGTGCTAGACGAGTTCTCAGTGGTGGCAGATTTCTCAGTGGCTGTTGCTTCAGGGGGAACATCCGAACTCTGAGGCAACGGTGGAGAGTTTTCAGTGTTTAGATGGTTCAGGAGAGACTCCTTAAGACAAGAAACACTAATCAGACGGTTGTGAAAACACCTGCAGAGATGTTCGAGAATTATAGCGGTTCACATGAAACATTTCACGTAGAGGGTTCACCTTCTGGCTGCAGGGCGACTGAGGAGGCTTTAGGAGTTGGGTCTGAACGCCAACAGGAGGCGGAGTAGGAACAGGAGTCGATCCTGGAGGTGAATTCTTGGACTGCGAGGCGACACAACCCTTACCCAAGCTTTTGGCAAAGCTTTGCCCGTTCTTAAAATGAACAACAGCCTGAGTTGGGAGACAGATAAATAACTAAATGACTGCCGCCAGCTTAGTTTAGTATGCAAGAAAGTTTATTTATATAACACTTGTCAAAGAAAAAACAAAATATTAGTGTTAATAAAAACGATACAACTCTAGTGAGGCAACACACAGTCACCTGTCTGAGGAACTTATTGGCTACCAGGGTGTCAGGGGAGACTTCTGATTGGCCACATGTGGGACACACATGGTCCTCTGAGTCGAGTAGGGCGGAGCGAATACCTAAGGGACACAAAGACAGAACATGGACGTGAGGATATGGATATTTCAGGTGTAGGTGATGTTTGAGTTGGTGCGTCAGGAGCTCACAATCGTCACAGTAGCTGGATCCACAGCAAGGTATGACCACAGCGTCCCCCAGCAGGTCTCGGCATATCAGACACAGGAACTCAGCCGGAATGGGGTCTTCGGTTTCCTTACCAGTAGTGCACACTTCTCTGTGGACAGGAAACAGCCACAGGTACATTTCAGATTTTTGTTTGTGTCCTTTGGAAGTTGTTAATAAGAATCAAGTCAAAAATGAATGACCAGAATTTACCAAAGCACAAAAATAGTGAAATTATTGGCTACAACCAAATGTTAGAAAATATTATGACCCACTGGATGAAATCTGCTAAAACTTTCAGAAAGTAAACGTTGGCTCTGCATCTACAACTGATTCATGTTTCACGATAATCCTGATCAAGATGGCCGCCTGGCTAATGAACTGCATGTTGCATGATAGACATGTATGGTTTTATGAGGAGTGAGAAGCCTGACCAGACCAGGTCTATGTGTTACAAATACATGCAAATGAAGCTGAAGTCTGACTGTTTAATCTGTTGGATTAAAGTAGGGGTCTGCCCTGCAAACCATTTTCTCCCTCCGTCCACCAGGACAAAACTTGTTTAGAACCACAAATGTTACAGGACCTGTTGAAAAATGGCAGTTCATCGTTTTGGAGAAATACCAGCAAAGTAAATTGAAGCCAATGAAAACAAGTGTTTTCCCTCAGTTCTGAGAACAAGATAATCTTGAGAAAAAAGGTTGGAACTAAGATTAGATCTGACTTTTCTTCTGGGATTAAAGTCAGCAATCTCTTCTTCCTCACAGAAACTTTTTTCCACTCAGGTCTGTGATGTTGTGAAACCATTTATGGTGAAAAAAAGTGTGTGAACTCCTTTAAAATCACCAAGATCTTTTCTATAGCGCCTCTCAAGATAAAAATCACAGGGCGCTTCACAAAAACAAAAACATGTAAAATAGAAAAAAGAATTTAGAAAATGATTAAAATATATTTAAAATGAGCAAAAAATAGACAATTTTGATTAAAAAATGTAAAGAAAGAGAGAGTGAATAGGAAAGAGGGAGTGGATCCTGAGAAAGAGGAGAGAGGAAAAAAAAACCCCGACCGGAGCGGAGGCAGTGACTGACGCAGCACGAGCCGTTTTCAGCTGTCTTGTCAAATGCACCACGTACGTTACGAAAAAAGTTACTTTAAGTAACTTTAAAGTAACTTTAAAAAGAAGCAAACTGAAGAAAACATAGGGAGTACTGAAGAAACGTGAACAGTGAAGCAAGCACAGAGAGATCCGTTATTGTCTGTGAGTGTGAGTGTGTGTGTGTGTGTGTGTGTGTGTGTGTGTGTGTGTGTGTGTGTGTGTGTGTGTGTGTGTGCGTGCGTGCGTAGATGGACCGGACTGAGCACCCGGCTGCAGAGTTTTGTGTGTGTAGGGAGGGGCGGGCGCTCTATTTGACTGGCCAATCACAGAGCGTGAAGACAGTCAGTTACCCAATGAGGATTTTCCTTCAGCACGATTACAGATATTTACGAGTTTTACTCGTTTCATGCTCGTACTCTTCAAAAATACTTTATCCGTACCGGATACTCGTCTGAAACGAGTATCTGGCTCATCCCTACTGAATTACATCTTCAAACGTCATCAGGCAGAAAAAAAACATGGCTCCAATGTTCTCTGGTCATTCTGATGCATCTGTGTGTGTGTGATCATTTACTCATTAGATATGCCTGCTTGGCTTTCCGTAGTATTTAAAGATGTGTTAGACGAGGTCTCGGCACAGGCGGCACCTGCTGCTTCAGGGGGAGCATCGGAACTCGGAGGCTTTTGGAGTTGGCTCTGAACGCCAACAGGAGGGAGGGCGGGACCCAAAGTCGATGCTGGAGGAGAGTTCTTGGCACAGCCTTGTCCTTTCTTAAAGTTATTAACAACCTGAGTTAAGAGGGACAGAAATAACAAAACAACTGCTGTCGGTTTATTTTTATATCAATAAAAAGGATACAACTCAAGCGAGACATTACACATACCTGTCTGAGGAACCTATTGGCTACCAGGGTGTCAGGGGAGACATCTGATTGGCCACATGTGGGACACACATGGTCCTCCGAGTCCAGCAGGGCGGAGCGAATACCTAAGGGAAACAACAAAACCTTCATGTGTCACACATCCTGGTACTTTCAGGTAAGGGTGAAGTGTGCTACAGACGCTCACAATCATCACAGTAGCTGGATCCACAGCAGGGTATGACCACAGCGTCCCCCAGCAGGTCGCGGCACATCAGGCACAGGAACTCAGCCGGTACCGGGTCCCCCTTGCTTTCACATTTAGGTTGTTCAAGTGGGATGAACGGAGGCTTCTCCTTCTTACCGACAGCGTACGCCTCACTACGGACAGACAAACACACCACAGATAGAAAAAGAAATGAAAATTTCACAACAGCCATGTATGAAGCACGTAGCTCTGTGCTCCTGCGATCTTTGATCTTCTGCAGGTTATTCTCATGCTGTTTGCTATTGAGAAATGTCATGAGCTCTACTTCTTCTATTCATTCCTCACAGACGGTAGCAAAACAGTGCTGAATAGGCCGCGCAGGTGTGGACACGGCTGTGACCAACAGACTGCTCAGATGGTACGATGATGGTGTGGACAGTGCGAGCACAGTGATGTGTGACTACACTTTAATAGATTCCTGCAAAGCTGGTTGACATCTCCCTCCACTGAGAGGCGAGAATCAGTTCTACGATATCAGAACACTTATGAAGTACGGGCATCTGTGCATCCCTGACTACTGACTGCATTGATAATATCAGATTATCTATCATAAAAAAATGGATGAGGTGGCGCTGAAATACTTTCAATAACCAATCGAGAGGCCTTCCATTTCATTTTAACATTCATCAAAAATGACATTTTGATTCACACTCACGCATCTATGGCGGGAATTGCGTAGCGCCCACAGTTGGTCAGCATGACTCCTTTAATGCTGGGGTCCTTCACCTCAACCAGTAACGAGTTAGGAATTCCTGTGCTCTTCCTGATCTTGGGAGGACCCTGGAAGTTTTTATCCTGCTGTCAAAAAACACAATTCTACCGTCACGTAAAGGCATGAAGATCAGGTCAGGATGGACGCAGACCCCATACCAGACAGATACCAGCAGAGCTGAAGATCAACAACCACCCAGCAAATTCTCCATGTATAAATGCAGATGATAGAAGAGCTACTTCATGATGTCTATGGAGTGTTTTGAAACATGAAATTGAATTTACACTCAACAAAAGGATTATTAGGAACACCACACTAATACGGTGTTTGACCCCCTTTCACCTTCAGAACTGCCGTAATTCTACGTGGCATTGATTCAACAAGGTGCTGAAAGCCTTCTTTAGAAATGTTGGCCCATGCTGATAGGATAGCATCTTGCAGCTGATGGAGATGTGTGGGATGCACATCCAGGGCACGAAGCTCCCGTTCCACCACATCCCAAAGACGCTCTATCGGGTTGACATCTGGTGACTGTGGGGGCCGTTGTAGTACAGTGAACTCACTGTCATGTTCAAGAAACCAGTTTGAAATGACTGGAGCTTTATGACATGGTGCATTATCCTGCTGGAAGTAGCCATCAGAGGATGGGTATGGTGGTCATGAAGGGATGGACATGGTTAGAAACAATGCTCAGCAAGCCCGTGGCATTTAAACCATGCCCAGTTGGCACTAAGGGGCCTAAAGCGTGCCAAGAAAACATCCCCCACACCATGACACCACCACCACCAGCCTGCACAGTGGTAACAAGGCATGATGGATCCATGTTGCAACATCCAGAGAGGGTAAATCTTCACCTATACATTGACCACATTGAGACCGGTCATCTACAGAAATAATTACATTTTCTAAGCAAATTTTATATTCTATCTTCTAACACCCAGAAGATTCTGCAGTGCTTGCTGACATTACATGAAGAAAAGATTGTCAGCCTATGTTCCCAAACAAAGCTTTCTTCTGATAAAACTGCTGGATTCCACTCTCTGAATGAAAAGTGACCTTTTACAACTCATACGTTAAATAATCATTAAATAATCATGGTTGAATGAACCAGATGTTAGATGAATAATAATAATAATAATAATGTTTGAATAATCTGTGCCTAAATCAGTGAAGTTGAAATGAATATTATTGCTTACAATGATCCATTACACGTTATGGTGAGTAATGTTTGATTTAACAAGTGAATCACTATCTACACTCACATTGTTCATAAGATATAAGTTACGGTTAAGGTCGCATCTCACATAGAGTTTAAAGATTCTTTATCCGCAGATCATGAACATCTTGTCGACAAACATGTCAAATTCTGATTCGTAGAAATGATGAACTCAAGATTATTAAAACTAGAGTGACTGCCGAGTTACTCAGTTTCCAGCTGGCACTCCGAAGTGGCCACTTTGGAACCAGCCTCTTCTGAAACATCTCTGACACACTGTCAAACCTGTTTGCATGCTGTAAGCTGACACAGCTACGACTCCTTAAGAGACCATCCGTCTTAGTCTAGGGGTTGTATCAACTAGTCGACTTCAACTGCTCTGTGGTGACTTTTTATGCCCGTCATCGACTAGTCGCTGTCACGTGATAATGACCGACAAGATGCAGTCCTCGGAAAAGACAGCAGGTGATGAGCCCCTGCGCGTCGGGAGGCGACGCGCTGTGCCAGAGCGTCGGTATCTGACGCCCGCCGTAAAAGGGACATTTGACCGAATTGTGACGTTTACCCTCTTGCAATTTAACCTTCCCCTCACCCCCATCCTAACCTTAACCAGCTTGCGCATGCAAAGCTCTGATCGTTGACGCGCTCCAGACATCTGCGTTCTGAGCACGGCCACATTAACATTATTAAATTAGGTGTCGCCACCTCAAAAACAAATTTAGCACACGATCGTTCATGTCGGCTCATTTCCTTTTATGTTTTCTGTCTTTTATTTGTGCCTGATGCTTTCGCTGCTGTGGAGCGGAGCGCATCACCTGTTTTGTCCTCCGGTGACTTCACCTCACAGGTGCGGCCGGCGAGCACTCCGCTGTTTTTGCGGTCGGTAGATCTTTTAGAACTGCAGTTCAAAGGTAACTCATGAGGTGAATATATATGAACCCAGGTAGCAGTTTTTCTTTAGGATTGAGAGGAGATGCAGGAAGATAATGAACAGAGACAGGACAGAAAAATAGTCAAATAAAACAAGTTAGTTTTTGTACCTGTTGGATGCAACAAACAGACACCACTGAAGGTAATCAGAAGTGAGGAACAGAAAATGAAATAATTATTTTAATGTTTAGAGCAGCAGGAACTCCGAGAGGCTGCAGGCGCATCAGTGAGTTTGCGGCCGCTTCGCAGAGGGAGGGGGGAGGGGGCTGATGCAGAAACTACCGTTGTTAAAAGAAATGTTTAACTTTGAAAAAGTGGGCGCAATTTTAATTGTCAAAAACTCCATTGAACCAACCCCCCCCCCTTCTGCTGTTGTAGCCCATCCGCCTCAAGGCTGTGCGTGTTGTGGCTTCACAAATGCTTTGCTGCATTCCTTGGTTGGAACGAGCGTTATTTCACTAAAAGTGGCTCTTCTATCAGCTTGAATCAGTCGGCCCATTCTCCTCTGACCGCTAGCACCAACAAGGCATTTTCACCCACAGGACTGCTGCATGCTGAATGTTTTTCCCTTTTCACACCCTTTGTAAACCCTGGGTTGTGGGTGGAAAATCCCAGTTACTGAGCAGAACTCAAAATAGCTTAAATCACCTTTCTTTCCCATTCTGACTTTCAGTTTGGAGTTCAGGAGATGGTCTTGACCAGGACCACACCCCTAAATGCATTGAAGCAACTGCCATGTGATTGGTTGATTAGATAACTGCATTAAGGAGAAGTTGAACAGGTGTTCCTAATAATCCTTTAGGTGAGTGTGTATTTAGAATGAACTGTGGATGTCTCAGTAAAACCATTCAGATTTAACATGACTGAAAGTACTTCATCTGGTTTCGAGAGGTGATGTGTACTCACCCCATTCATTGGGCAGTTCCTGATGTGGTGTCCGGTATTTCTACAGCGGTAACAGGTGTAGTTTTCTGGTAGGACGGTGCCAGGCTTTGTGTTCAAGCTGCAGAGAGAAACAGAGGAAAAGAAGCATGACACCAAAGGAAAATGTAATAAAAAATACACATAATTAAAAATGGAGGAGCACAGGGAGCATCAAACAAAATTTAAAGGGGACATAAGATGTGTTTTCTCCACTTATAATAGTTCTATGGTCGTTCTGTGCACTAAAGCCCTCACATAAAGCTACTGTAGAAGCTTAATTTAAACAGTTTCAGTACCTTCCAGAATGAGCCATTTCAGGGCTCTGTCATTTTAAGAAAACAAGTTGGAGCAGGCCATGCTCTACTCTCCCTGCTCAAACTGCTATTGACCCTTTGAATGTGATGTCACCCTACTCATGGGAATGCCTCTTTTGCCAAGAAGATGACCATCGAAGGAACTGTTTATGTCCATTAACAATTCTGCTGAGCTAGCTAGTTCGAAGTCTTATATCATTTTTATTTTTGCTATTTTGTCAGTCTCACAGTTCAGTGGTAAGGGCTTGCTGCACCAACAGACGAGTCTAAACTCAACTCATCTGTTTGTCGACTACTTTGATGGAGACAGAAGATGGAGACGAACCATCCATCCATTTTCAGCCGCTTATCTGGAGTCGGGTCACGGGGGCAGCAGCCTAAACTGAGACGCCCAGACTTCCCTCTCCCCAGCTACTTGAGCCTAGCCTAGTGAACTAGACCAAATTCTTGCTTTGCAAAGTTTGGTCTAGGAACACTCCACTGGAACCTCTGCAGCCCCTAACAGCATTCTGGCTGGCCAATCACAGCTCTCTAGAGGGGTTTCAAACACAAAGAGCTGTGATTGGTCCATAATGGTGGGCCAATGAGTGCTCTATCTGCTTAGTGAACAAATCACTGAGCTTTATCCACTTTGTGGGCCAATCAGGGCACTCTATATGCCTGGTGGGTAGGATGATGCAACAGAGTGAAACAAGATGGCGACAGCTCGTTTGAAACGGCTTTTACATCAATGTTGGAGTATTAGAACTTGGGCTTTATTAGAATCAGGAGCAGATAGATGTATTTAAGTGCTTTATTTTATTTATTTTTTTTTTTAGAAAAAATACTGCGGACCGCCTCATTTACCAATAGCTGCGGTGAGTATGTCACATTCATTGTCCAGTAGCATGCGGAGATCATTTGAAAGGCAACGGTAGAACCCGCCCCACAACCGAGAGCCGTCAATGGAGCGTTGCCAGACTAAATAATACATTTATTTAGTCTGGCTTGCCAGGCTAACTTGAGCCAGCTCTTCCGAGGGAATCCCAAGGCGTTCCCTGGCCAGCCGAGAGACAGTCCCTCCAGTGTGTCCTGGGTCTTCCCTTGGGTCTCCTCCCAGTTGGACGTGCCCGGAGATGAACCCCGGCAGTTACTCAAACGGACCAGTAGTCCTCAATGCATTTCAGCAATCACTTTTAACAGGTGAGATTAATGTTCATTTATTCCATGAGAAAGTCAGAGGCTGGCTGTGATGGACCTGCAATGTGCTTATACTATTTTGAAATCATTATCCTTTAATGGAGGACGTGCGTTACCGTCCACTAAAACAAAAAGCTAGATAGTAATATTGTTCTAATGTAGGATTATGCGTGGTAAAATTGCGTTATTTATCTGGCATGACGCGCTTCGCTGCAATCTGATATCTTAAACCCGGTGAGCTGACCAGTGACAACACTGGTAGGGATCCTGACTTTTATTTATTTATTTGTTTTTAAATCAGCTTCAGTGTAAAGTAAAACACTGTTTATCGCATAATTTTAAAAATTCAGTGGGATGAATTCTGGTAAAGTCAGTAACTTGACCAAATCGGTGAGCGCAACAGCAGGGAGAGTGGTAGTAAGCTAGTTAACCAACTTTGTAAATATCACTGAGCCCCCCTCCCCCACAACTCACTGTTGACGTTCACTATGGTGGACCCACGTGATCAGGTGATGCAGGTGCAAAAGGTCAGTAAACTGAGAAGCTCTAGACCTGCTCCCCCAGCAGCAGCTCCCTGTTGTGCGACGGCGGGGGTTCTATGCTAATTTGTGACATCCCAGAAGAGGACCTGTTTAAGGCACATAATTCTTAAAACTAAAAACGGACAGAAATCAGATATTTTTTCATGTTTGGAGTGTCATTAGATGCAGTGGAGACCCACATGGAGGCACCAAAGGATGCTAAAGGTGAGTTTTGCATAATATGGCCCCTTCAAGGATAAATGCAAAAGCACTAGACCCACGACTTACTTCATAGAGGACTGACTCATCATGACTTTGATTTTATCCTCCTCAGAGACATCTGCATCAGCCAGGTTGGATTTCTGCATCTACATGTACAAACTGAAGTCATTAACAGACCATAATCAGGGTGTAGCTTCAGCTGATGAATGAAAGTGAGAGGAAGCATACCATGGAGAAATAGGACAAGGCTTTGGTGGAACTCCGGTCGCTCATCTGTTAGGAGTTGAACACAAAATCAACTTTTCAAATACAAGGAATGAAGTTTTCAGGTAAATTAAATGTAAAACGGTTCACGAGCTCCAGAAAACATGTTCTCTCACTAAATCTAGAGTTTCTCTTCAGCTCAGCTCAGGAAGGTTTGTATCACTCAGAGTGGCTCACAGTGTGTCCTAGACTCTAAACAACATCCGTGACATTTATTAGTGTTTTTTGATTACTGTCAAAATGTTGTTTCTGTGATGTTAATGTCTTTATCTTTACTATTTTGTTGCATTAAAGCGGTCATACACTTTTTTTTCTTTGCATCTGCAGTGGTCTAGTCTAAATGAATGTCATGCGAGTTGTTCTCTGTAGGAAAAATGTTCTGGCGCTCCCGTTTCAGGAAGTAGAAGTTGGCCTAAGGAGATGTGGGTAGAAAACAGTAGCATTTAGAGTCTTACTCATTAATATTCATGATATTTAGACAGCTCACCTCCAATTGGCTCAGAGCAACATGACTCTACCACTGTCTCCATTCACTATGCAGCATAGATGTTTTATCTCCATAAACAACAAGCCTAAAGGAGCTCTGCCATGTTGTGGAGTTGCTAATGCTAACGGCTACCTTCTACTAGCTGGATTTCCAGAATAAAACGAAAAAAGGTTTCGCAATGAACTTGGTCCTTGCTGAGAAGCTTTCCAACATGCGAGGATGCTAACATTAGCCTTTGAGCTCAAGGCAAGTGTGTAGAGAAGAGATTTATAAGATCAAAGTGGGTAATCATTTAACACATTTTGGGATTATTAGAAGTAATAATTGTTTATATTTATTTTCCCACATACAAACATTGATTCACAACATTTATAAGTTCTATTTAAAATAAAACGTGCAGCAGACTAAAACCAGACCAACCTGAAATACTAACTTTGATCCTAACTGACAGGGGAGACTTGTCAATCAATAGAGGAAATCCACTGAAGTGGTGAAATAATGTCCAATAAATTTGCCTGAAGGAACAAAACTGAACTATAGCTCACAAATGTCAGCATAAATCAGGAAATGTGATTTTTTTCATTAAGTTCTCTAAAGTGTAATGAAAAAATAAATCAATCCATAACAGCTTCATCCAAGTCGTTTTATTGATGCGTAAACAAGAAACCAGAGAGAATATAAGTTCACTCCAATTCACTTAGAAACATAGAAAAACACGGTAATCACTGACGGTCATTGATGTAAACCATAAACAAAAGAGCATCACAAGAATTCAAGTTTAACTAAAAGCAATTTATAAATTGTTCCTGAGTCTCCAGTAAAAATATTTATATTCCCTATAAATCTAAAATCTTCACTTTTAGTCTAAAATTCACTTTAAAATTGATAAAAAATGATTTCCTTGATTATAAATATTAATTTTGTTTGAAATTATCTTCAAAAACAGTCCAATAAAACAAAAAATTATAGAATAGTCTCAGAGTGGGAGAGATGATAAAGAGCTGAGAGTCTGATGTGACGGCAGTTGGGGTTTTTATCAGCTGTGAGTCGCTGATAAAGTCTGACCCGCCCTCATGACCCCGGTCTGGTGACACCGCAGCTTGTTTCAATGACAGCTGAGAACTTCTGTTTGAGGAAAATTTCAACCGACATTGCTGACGCCGCTGGACCATTTTAGGTCGGCGGAAGCCCCCTAAAAGGGTCCTAAGCCCCCCAACTCTGAATCCTAGTGACGTCCCTGACCGACAGAAATGTAGATTTGTATCGTTTTCTCCTCTGGTGAACCAGTGTGGTTCAAAGGCAGCTAGGAAAATAGTTTTATTCTCTCGTTTTCAAGATTAAAGTCAAAATATTAATGAAAATGTCAAAATGGAGAGAAAAGTTGCTATTAAATTTGACTAACGAAATCAAAATACTTTCAAATCAAGTCAGAATGTCGAGGTTAAAGTTGAAATATTGATCAAAAAGAAGAGGTTAAAAAGATGTAGGAAAACTGTTTGTCAAAATGTGTGAAAAAATAATCTAAATGGGAAAAAAAATTCCCAATAGTCAAGGCGTAGTTCACTGAAAACCCACTTTTTAAATGTTTTGTCTGATTATAATCGGTCTCTCTGAGATTCTCTTTTTTCATTATTTACAGTGAGTGCAATAAATGGACATTGACTCAATTCTAACATTTTTGGCTCTATAAAGCACCACGATGGTTTTGATATGAAACAAACATGATGTGCTATAACTGCAGGCTTTCCGCTTTAGTTTGAGTATTTACATCCGAAACAGCTAAACGGCTGATTAATGACTATTATTCTGTCCCATTGCTAATGGTCCCTTAACAAGTGGGAGGCACAGATGCAAACCGTTATAATTGCTACACAGTTCACCTGATTCAGATGTAAATATCCTCAAACTACAGGGAGTGCAGAATTATTAGGCAAGTTGTATTTTTGAGGAATAATTTTATTATTGAACAACAACCGTGTTCTCAATGAACCCAAACAACTCATTAATATCAAAGCTGAATGTTTTTGGACGTAGTTTTTAGTTTGTTTTTAGTTTTAGCTATTTTAGGGGGATATCTGTGTGTGCAGGTGACTATTACTGTGCATAATTATTAGGCAACTTAACAAAAAACAAATATATACCCATTTCAATTATTTATTTTTACCAGTGAAACCAATATAACACCTCCAAATTCCCAAATATACATTTCTGACATTCAAAAACAATACAAAAACAATTCAGCGACCAATATAGCCACCTTTCTTTGCAAGGACACTCAAAAGCCTGCCATCCATGGATTCTGTCAGTGTTTTGATCTGTTCACCATCAACATTGCGTGCAGCAGCAACCACAGCCTCCCAGACACTGTTCAGAGAGGTGTACTGTTCTCCCTCCTTGTACATCTCACATTTGATGATGGACCACAGGTTCTCAATGGGGTTCAGATCAGGTGAACAAGGAGGCCATGTCATTAGTTTTTCTTCTTTTATACCATTTCTTGCCAGCCACGCTGTGGAGTACTTGGACGCGTGTGATGGAGCATTGTCCTGCATGAAAATCATGTTTTTCTTGAAGGATGCAGACTTCTTCCTGTACCACTGCTTGAAGAAGGTGTCTTCCAGAAACTGGCAGTAGGACTGGGAGTTGAGCTTGACTCCATCCTCAACCCGAAAAGGCCCCACAAGCTCATCTTTGATGATACCAGCCCAAACCAGTACTCCACCTCCACCTTGCTGGCGTCTGAGTCAGACTGGAGCTCTCTGCCCTTTACCAATCCAGCCACGGGCCCATCCATCTGGCCCATCAAGACTCACTCTCATTTCATCAGTCCATAAAACCTTAGAAAAATCAGTCTTGAGAGATTTCTTGGCCCAGTCTTGACATTTCAGCTTGTGTGTCTTGTTCAGTGGTGGTCGTCTTTCAGCCTTTCTTACCTTGGCCATGTCTCTGAGTATTGCACACCTTGTGCTTTTGGGCACTCCAGTGATGTTGCAGCTCTGAAATATGGCCAAACTGGTGGCAAGTGGCATCTTGGTAGCTGCACGCTTGACTTTTCTCAGTTCATGAGCAGTTATTTTGCGCCTTGGTTTATCCACACGCTTCTTGCGACCCTGCTGACTATTTTGAATGAAACACTTGATTGTTTGATGATCACGCTTCAGAAGCTTTGCAATTTTAAGACTGCTTCATCCCTCTGCAAGATATCTCACTACTTTTGACCTTTCTGAGCCTGTCAAGTCCTTCTTTTGACCCATTTTGCCAAAGGAAAGGAAGTTGCCTAATAATTATGCACACCTGATATAGGGTGTTGATGTCATTAGACCACACCCCTTCTCATTACAGAGATGCACATCACCTAATATGCTTAATTGGTAGTAGGCTTTCGAGCCTATACAGCTTGGAGTAAGACAACATGCATGAAGAGGATGATGTGGACAAAATACTCATTTGCCTAATAATTCTGCACTCCCTGTAAAGCAGAAAGCCTGCAGTTATTGCACATCATGTTTGTTTCATTTTAAAACCATTGTAGAGGCAAAAATGTTAGAATTGAGTCAATGTCCTTATATTTATGGACCCAACTGTATTTGTCATGCAGGCTGAACATGAAAATAGTCTCCTACATTTATCTCCTACATTAGCTTCAATAGCTTCATTAGCTTTGTCTCCTCACAGATCTATGTCACACTGAATTAGCATTTATGGACTCACCCAACTTGACTCACAAGGGGGAAGTTTGCTGTAGGTTTAACGCCCGGGAATCAGCAGCAAACGGCTCGGCCAGTTTAAGCTAATCTTTAGCATTAGCAACTTCACCACACAGCAGAATCTCCTCCAGGCTTGTGTTATTTGTGGAGGTGAAGCATCCACTTTGCAAGTCAGTAGTACAGGTGCTGGCCAGTAAATTAGAATATCATCAAAAGGTTGAAAATATTTCAGTAATTCCATTCAAAACGTGAAACTTGTACATTATATTCATGCAATGCACACAGACCAATGTATTTCCAATGTTCATTACATTTAAATTTGATATTCATAAGTGACAACTAATGAAAACTCCAAATTTGGTATCTCAAAAAATTAGAATATTCTGAAAAGGCTGAATATAGAAGACACCTGCTGCCACTCTAATCAGCTGATTTACTCAAAACACCTGCAAAGGCCTTTAAAAGGTCCCTCAGTCTTGTTTTGAAGGCACCACAATCATGGGGAAGACTTCTGACTTAACAGCTGTCCAAAAGACAATCATTGACACCTTGCACAAGGAGGGCAAGACACAAAAGGTGATTGCTAAAGAAGCTGGCTGTTCGCAGAGCTCTGTGTCCAAGCACATTAACAGACAGGCGAAGGGACGGAAAAAATGTGGTAGAAAAAAGTGTACAAGCTCTAGGGATAACCGCACCCTGCAGAGAATTGTGACGACAAACCCATTCAAAAATGTGGGGGAGATCCACAAAGAGTGGACTGCAGCTGGAGTCAGCGCTTCAAGAACCACCACGAGGAGACTCATGAAAGACATGGGATTCAGGTGTCGCATTCCGTGTGTCAAGCCACTCTTGAACAAGAAACAGCGCAAGAAGCGTCTCGCCTGGGCCAAGGACAAAAAGGACTGGACTGATGCTGAGTGGTCCAAAGTTATGTTTTCTGATGAAAGCAAGTTCTGCATTTCCTTTGGAAATCAAGGACCCAGAGTCTGGAGGAAGAGCGGAGAAGCACAGAATCCACGTTGCATGAGGTCCAGTGTAAAGTTTCCACCGTCAGTGATGGTGTGGGGTGCCATGTCATCTGCCGGTGTTGGCCCACTCTGTTTCCTGAGGTCCAGGGTCAATGCAGCCGTCTACCAGGAAGTTTTAGAGCACTTCATGCTTCCTGCTGCTGACCAACTTTATGGGGATGCAGACTTCACCTTTCAACAGGACTTGGCACCTGCACACAGTGCCAAAACCACCAGCACCTGGTTCAAGGACCATGGTATCCCTGTCCTTGATTGGCCAGCAAACTCGCCTGACCTTAACCCCATAGAAAATCTATGGGGTATTGTGAAGCGGAGGATGCAATACGCTAGACCCAACAATGCAGAGGAGCTGAAGACGACTATCAGAGCAACCTGGGCTCTCATAACACCTGAGCAGTGCCACAGACTGATCGAGTCCATGCCACGCCGCATTACTGCAGTTATTGAGGCAAAAGGAGCCCCGACTAAGTATTGAGTGCTATACATGCACATTCTTTTCATGTTCATTCTTTTCAGTTGGCCAACATTAGAGAAACAAACATTTTTTCATTGGCCTTTAGAATATTCTAATTTTCTGAGATACCAGATTTGATGTTTTCATTGGTTGTCACCTATAAATATCAAAATTAAACGTAATAAACATCGGAAATACATTGGTCTGTGTGCATTGCATGAATATAATGTACAAGTTTCACGTTTTGAATGGAATTACTGAAATATTTTCAACCTTTTGATGATATTCTAATTTACTGGCCAGCACCTGTAGAGTTGCATTGCAGTCATCCAATCCGAGGATAGATGTCCAAATATCAGGAAATAAGACTCCATATGCTGCTGTCTGAAGCTCAGTAGTGGTGTGGGTAACTTTAAGGTCAGAGAAATGGTGCACCGGTATTTATAACTCTTAGCCCACCACCTGGAAGTATGCAGTTCTTTCAGGTACTTGTGTATGTTGGAGACTCTTATTGTGAAGGAACACAGCTCAGGTAGTTTACCCAGTAAAACTCACCCAGGTATCCTTGGTTCCAACAAACAAGTGGAGGTGGCACAAGGGTTTGCCTCCTGAGGCTCGACTTCTCTCTTCAAATATAATTTTTTTTCAACTTCAATCTGAAAGCTGGGAATTTTTTTTCTTTCTTTCGTCCTTCTTTTCCTTCCTGATTATTCCCAAGGAGCCTTCATAGTAGACATTTGATTCATTCATGAAAAGTGAAACATCTTTTACCACAAAGTGCCACAAAATAACCTTCATGCAAGAATAAACTGGGAGGAAAAGGAAAGCTGATGCCTTTGACACGTTTTTGTAGTTTAGTTCTCTGTATCTGTGATGGTTAAGAGTTTCCAACAGAGATTTAGACATTTTTGTGAGCGGTATTAAAACTGTGTGGTAGAGTTTGATACATACAGCTCTGCCAACTCCAAAGGTGTGGTGGGGAAACTGGAGATCCGATCGCTCGCTGAAACACAGAAACAAACATTTTGTTACAAACTTAAATGGCGTTTCCAATCTCCCGCTCTGTGGTTTTTGTACCTAAATAACTTTAAAATCCCATTTAAAGTTCAAATGGGGCTTCAGCTCTTTTACTTCCACAAACCTGGATGTTTTCCAGAGTTAATATGAAAGTTCAAAGTCCATCTTTCACGTTTTCACAGGTAGCTGACAGCAGTGAATAGTGATGTATTTATCATTAATATTCTGCTGTGAGGTGGGTTTCAGATCAGCCTCTAAAAGAATAATAAAAGCCTGAGTTTCTTATGAGTGAGTGAATCGTGGAACATAACTGTAATTGTGCAAAAGTCACAACAGTCCTGATTTGGTTCAGTATCGGATTTCCACTTCCCTAAGATGTCATAGTTTTCCCAGCTTGACTCTTAAGTGGGGTTATGTGACCGAATTAATGGAATATTTGTTTTTGCCAATTTAAAAGGGACTTTACGGAGTTTTGAATTTTTATGCTCGTGATTGCCCCCTCAGGCCAAAAGCGTAACGGCAGCTTCAATAGTAGGCTCGTGCACGAGGCGCGCATGCTGTACCTGCACACTCCTTAAGGAAAATAACAGCTGAGACAGTCCCGTGTGTGTGTGTGCGTGTGTGTGTGGTCCAGAGGACAGAGGACAGGAGAACATGCAGCTAATTAATTAAATAATTTGGTTCTGTACCTTTCTCTTCAGCACAGCCGACAAAGGTTTAAGATGGGTCAGTCCTCCTGCATGCTCAGATCATTCCCTTCCCTTGCTTGAAAAATTGTTCCAAAATGAAAGTTGAACCCACATCTTTTTTATCTGTGAATTCAATGCCGTTCGGCGAGTCTCAAATAAAAATTTGGGCATCTTACTGTAAAAAATATACCATTAATGTAAAAAATAAACTCTACCTAAACCATATTCACATCTAGAATCGAACCCAAGTCTTCTGCACGGGAGTCCAACGGCTTACTAGGTGAGCTAAAGCACCAGTGACGACTTTTGTATCTGTAACATTTATATCGTTGATGACAGCTGAAACAACGTTCAAAGAACGGTTCGGAGTGAAAATGGCTATTTTGTTGCTAATTTGCAGGAAATATCTAGAAGAAAGTAGCTAAGGGTCCTCAGAAATGTAGCTAGGTTCATCACTAGGCATTAGGAACAGCAACAAAGTCGCTGAGTTGGCACTACCTCTCTCTCTGCTGCTAAAGCTACTGATAGCAAATGCTACGGGCTATGCCTGAGCGTGAACGCGCACGAAGCAGCCTGCTCGACCCGAGCATCTCTCTTTTTCTGTGATTTTACAGAAAAACAGGCAATCAGAGTAAAAATGCCAGGGCTCATTCTACAGGACCAGGACATTGCAGGAGAATGTATGAAGACATTTATTATTTCTATACATGTTTTGGCTGTCAAACTTCCATAACAACCCTTTAAGCAACATGAGAGCGAGGGCATTGGGGCGTTTGAGGCATTTTGCTTACTGTTATTTTATCTGGTGCGATTGAAGCCAGTGTGAGGCGCTGCTAACAAACTGTGTTTACAAGGAAGTATCCGAAATGTGTGAGAAGTTCACAAAGTTTCTCAATTTCCTCTGGAGAGTTGCAGGGCTTCGCTCCCATGTTGCACGAATACAGGATAGTGAAAACTTTAGTCACCATCTTTTCTCACACAGCTACCAGATTATCATATGATTCACAAGTGTTGCAGGTTGATTTGCTTTGGTGCCAGTGATTGGAATGGTCTTGGTCAGAGGGCGTCGTCGTGGGCCGTTATGGGTCGGCGATCTCAGGAGAGCATATCTAGTTGGACTCTCGTTTGGCAGGAGGGGTTAAACCTAAATGCGTACGGTCTTGTATGCGGCTACCGCAGAACGTTTGGAATTCTGAAACCGACCAAACTTTGCTACTTGTTGGCATCTTCTCGCATCCACGGACAAGGAACGACACAAACAACAGAACTAACTTCAGCTCTTCTCCATTTTGCTTGTGCAGGAAAATTGTTGCCTTCATTGATGTTTGTTGACAGTGTTTGCACCACTCCTGATGCCTCTGTGGCTACCGTGAATTACACTTAAAATACCATTTGAAGGTAAAAAAAAAGGGTAGAAATAAACTTATAAAATATAGGTGACAAAACATTGATTATGGTTATGTTAAACCATGTCCTGCTGTGTTTAGCGCTGGTAATTCCTTCTGAGAAATGTTTCTAAGCAGACTATGCATTACTCAGCCTGACTAAGTCTAAGTGCCAGGTCTTCATTTTCCCAGATTAGGTGTAATCTGCTGCTGTAGGGAGTTCGGGACTAATAGCGGAGAAGAACATCAGGTTTCCCGTATCATCCTGACTGCATATCAGGATGCTGTGAAGGCTAGTGTAGCTTAATTTGTGGACATTATTTCAACAAACTCACAATGCTAAATTCTTCTTCAGTACCCTTAACTCTTTGTTGGAATTTCAAGAGCCTGGCTCAACCTCCTCCATTGCTGGGGATTGCAGTGACTTTCACAAGTTTTTTGTTGATAAAATATCAACCATTAGATCATCAATGTCACGCCCATCTCCTGAATCTGCGTTATCGGTCACAAGGGCCTCTTTTAATGAGAGTTGAGTTGATATATATGCTGGGCTGAGTCAAGAGGCACTGAAACGGTTACAGCTAGTTCAAAACTCGGCAGCTGGATTCCTGACAGGCTCAAAGAAAACAACTCACATTACTCCTGTGCTGACCTCATTACACTGGCTCCCTGAAATGAGCTCCCACTTGTTTTCAAAAGGTCGCCATCACCGCGGGTCATCAAGAGCCGCTAGAAGACTCATTTTTATCGTTTGACTTTTATGTGATACGTTTTTAGTCTTTTATTGTATCGTTTGTATGATTGTGTTTTGTTGTTCTCTGCTCTTTTGTTACTTTTATAGAAGGCGCTATGCAAGTAAAATTTGATCAGAACACACACTGACCTCTTGTTGGTCTTGCTGCTGGAGCTGGACTTGCTGCCTCCAATGATGGGGATTCTCCTGACGATAACAGAGGAGCCTTTGGAGATCAGACCTTCATCCTCTGTGTACTCTGAGAAGAAAGTGGCAGTTTGAAACATGAAATGCTTCACGACGTGGAGAAATCCATTTTATTTTAAGAACCGTGTAGAAATTTAGGATCATGAGGTAATGTCTCAAACAGATAATCTGTGAGCAATCAGCATGGGTCATGACTGAAGCATTAACACACTTTAGGATAAACAAATCAACATTTTAAGCAAAAGAGGCAATGGAGTGAGACAGGGGTTTTGTTCCTCCACCTTCGTCTCTCTCACTCACCAAAATGCTTTCTCTGGGTGGGTCTAGGTCGACTGAGGAACTTTTAAAGTGTTAACAAGAACTCAGCTGTCTCTCTGAGACGGTTCGGTTGTTAAATGTTTAGACTTTTGCATGAACATATTTTAGTTCTGTGCAGAATTATAACAAGCTTCTGTCTGGAGAAACTCCTTTGAAGTCCAACTTGTGTCTCATTAAAAGAATATTTTCCCAAAAGTCCTGATTGTGTTTCTAGATAAATGTAAGACGTCCCTTGGTGTGCTTTTTCTTCAGCTTGGTTTTGGCCTCAGAACGCTTTCACGGATGCGTTTTCGACCCGTGTATTGTTGAATCACAGCCTCCACCGGTGGCAGAGCAAGAACGTAGCAAATGGGTGGGCCTAGAAAAATCTGGATGGGTCTAATTAATTTCAAAGCTCATATGAGATGTGCGCCGCGCGTGTGCACGTCAAAATTACGTTTTTTAATAAAATCTCTCTAGCCACAAATAATCCTATGATAGAAGATTATATAATAGACACATTCCATGGATCTCTGTTGAATTTCAATTTTAAGGACTGTTACAGACGCTGGACTCCCGCTCTGGGCCAAGACCTGCACACTCTCTCGTGTGGATTTTTGACCGTTCTTCATGCACCAGATAGCTCAGGATGCAGCAGGAGGTGGTGCAAAACCAGAGATGAGATCAGATGATTCTCAGCAACCGCACCCTCCTCCAGGGAATCATCAGCATGCACGATCCAAGCGCGCGCACACACACACCTTGACTAAGCAGCATACACCTCCGACCAAACCCCCTCTCCTCACCGGTTCTCGGGGGCTCAGTCTCATTCAGGACCACGGACAGCGACGCACCGCCGCAGTTCGGGACGACTCATCACCTCCGGGATCTTCCACCCGAACCCCCGGTCCAGATAACAACAACAATAAAATGAACAGAGCCAAATAAAATGGCCTTAGAGGACTAAAGCAGACCCGACGAGATACCCGGATGAAACGATTCGTTTACCGGATTAACGTAAGTGCGAGGACAAGCATCAGATAAAAGGTCCTTGCATGTCTGCTGCGTACTGCGCATCTGTCTCCCCCTCACACCCAGTTCTTTCTCAGTTTACACCGCTGACAATATCGGTCCTCCGCAGACTCTGGGAGATGCCCGGTTCAGCTGTGAGAAGTCCAGGGCAGGAGGACGCTTCCGAGAAAAAATAAATCATGAACCTCACTGGGTGGCAGGGATGGCATCAAGAGTATTTTCTCTGAAGTAGGTTAATAGGTGCTTAGTGCCAGCAAGCAGGTGCCAGTTCGCTTTTTTTATGTATAAAAGACCAAATTACAACTCCAACAAGCAAAATGGAAAACTTATTCATAATATGATTAAAATTAATACATATATAAAAGTTAAAGTTTTTTTATTACACAGTGAAAAAAGTGCACATTCATTAAAGTAATAATTTTATATTGTAATTGTTGTTACAACACAAATGGGGTTGCTAAGCAGTTGCTTGCTTGGCCACATCTTGGTGTTGCTATAGCAACACCAAGATACTGCCTGGCCCTGCCTCTGCTGGGTGGGCACTCTGGACCTGTGCCCACCCAGGCCCACCCACAGCTCCACCCCTGGCCTCCACCCTCACCTTCAAAGGGATAGGAAGCAGTTTAGCTTGCTTTTAGCACCCCCTAGTGTCTGTTATTAATTCACTGTGGTTATATTGAAAATGAAACTCTTCGCTGTGCATTTTTCTTTTTAACACTTTAACTGCTGAAATGTGTCCTCAGCTTTCATTAGTTATAGGAGTGATTCATCACTAAATCAAACACATCATTCTGGTGGTGGTGGGGCGGGGCCTGAGTAATATTTCATTAACCCTGGAAAGAGTGATTTTAGCACAGACTGGCACAAGAAAATGATTTAAAAACATGAATAAATTGCTTTTTATCCCTTTAATCTTGTGAGGCCTGCAGGGATTGGTTCTCCTTTTGTTTCTGAATGTCTTCAGCATGGGTCATGACGAGATGCTTCTAGAGACCTTTTTAGCTTGTTTGATCTCAGACGGGTTCTGTTGAAGGGATTTTTAAATTATGCAAGTCTGGTAGTAATCAGGCCGGGGTGTGGCTGGCCAATCCAAATAATCTGGTTCATTTGTTTCCTCAACAACCATTACTTTATCCATGTGGTTTGGATGAGTTTCCCTTAAAGACACATTCTGAAACATTTACAGCTTAAAATTATGTTTTTGAAAAGCTTTGGCAGCAAACTATCATCTATTTTCATTTTCGGAGCTGTGATAGTGTTATGGGGTCCCACGTCCGTTTACCGCACTACGGAAGTCTTGATTGTGTGTTGCTTTACGGTAGTATCATGCAGATCCACGATTTAGAGACTTGAGAAATGGCAGATCCACCAAAGAAAGCTAGAAATCCCTTATCAGAGGACTCTAGGAAAAGAAAGAGAATGCGATAGATGCTGGGGTATTTGATTCCGGGCCTGGAGGTCCGGTATCCAGGTCGTTTTAGTTTAAACTCCGTGTCAACACACCTGATTTCAATCAGCAGGTGATTAACAGGCTTCTGCAGAGCCTGAAGAGCTGTCGCACAAGTGAACCACTAAAACAAGCTGGATACCAGACCTCCAGGACTGGAATTGAATACCCCTGCAATAGAGCAAGAGCAAAGACCAGCTAGTATTGGAAGAAGAAGAAAACATGTTGTCTATAGCGCCTCTCAAGATAAAAATCATGTGGCGCTTCACAAAAACAAAAAAATTAAAATGTAATAAAGAATTTAGAGAATGATTAAAAATATGGTTAAAACGAGCAAAAATTTGGGCCGTCTTTTCCTCGCTGAAGAGCTCTTTTTGAAAGAACAGCATGTACTATGGAATCAGACCTAGCTGTGCTGCTAACGGATAGGTAAGTAAATTATTTCACCGGGATTATCGTGTTTGGTTGGTCATGAAGTTGTTATACAGTCCTGATAAAACTTTATTCAATGCTGAAATGCTGCTTGATGTGTTTGATTGGGCACAGGAGCTGGAAAACAGCCAGTAAACATGCCTCTTGTGCGCGACGGAGAGATTTGATTTTACGACAGTGACGTTACGCAGCAAGCCTTGAGAGGGCGTCAGAGAGCATATAACTGCAAAGCTCAGGAATTCATTGTTAAAGGGAACAAACTAGGCAAAACTCACTTTTTGCATCCTTTTGTGCTAGTGTGACTAAAACCCATCCACTGTCTCAGCGTTTGCTTTTAGAAACGATGCGCCTAAAACGAGCAGTTTCAAGAAAAACCCGTTTGTGATGTCACTCACAACCAGGGAAATTAGCACACCCAACCCTCCACCACCTCTACTATAAAACTGTCCTGAGTATCGGAGCTTCTCAGCTTATAGCAGCCTGAGCAGGAGATGGGTGGGCATGGCCAGCTCCAGCTTGTTTTCTAAAAAAGTGACAGAGAACAGAATCGGCTCATTCTGGAAGGTACTGAAAACGTCAGACATAAAACTGCTGAAATCTTTATGTGAGAGGGATTTTGTGTATAGAACTTCACGAACATGTTTTGTGTCGCCCACAGAACAAATATAAATTACGAACAAACAAAGTCATTTGTCCCTTTTAATGAGTGAAAGTCATTTGGAAACTTTACTTGTGGTTGCATGTGGTTTAGCACTGAGGTTTTTCGCTACAAAGGCTGTGTATAAAACTAAAGTCTTTTTTTTTCCTTTCCTTTGATGGTTTCCTAGATTTAGATCTAGGTGAATCAGTTAGAAATATACTAAACTGTGTTGCAATCTAGAGGACGAAAACAAAACCTGAGAATTCCAATTGTGAATTTGTTTTGAGCAAACTCATTACAGTTTCTGGGTGTACTCTGGCTCTATGTAAGCAGGGCGTCTCCTCCAGCACTGTTGGTGTTTTCTGAAGAAAGTCAGTTTAAGATGGATTAGAAAGGTAATCCACAGGATGCTGGCGGGGTCTGCGGAGATGTTTCACCAACAGATAATAATCAGTGTTGGTCTGAGAGTCTCTGCTTTGGACACGTGTTATTGTGCTGTGGTTGTCTTGTGTGTCAGCACCACACATCCTGACTCAGAGGCTTGTCGAGTTATCTTGATTTGTGTGTGTTTGGTTGCGTTTAACCTGTTGGGTCATGACGCCTCAGTCTCAGCTTCTCCCTTTGCTATTTTTAACCAACACCTCTGGCTGCAGAGCCCCGACTACTGATCCACCATCAGGCCGTGAATGAATGGTGTGAGTTCAGCAGGAACGCCACCCATTCATCCCACGTGCCCCCTTTTTGTCCTGGTTCGACTTTTCTGGAACCGAAAGGGGACTGGAGCGTCTCACCGCACACAGCTGTGACAGCTGGACCACGTGTTTCCTCCCTACACTAACTTTAACCTGAAGCAAAAACAAACTTATTATTGAGGACGAGTTTGTGTTACCTTCTTTGGTTTGTGCGTTTGTGATCTGGAGGTCGCAGTCCCCGGCTTTCAGCCTCTCTCTGCCCATGATCTGCCTCTTCAGGTCGGTGAGCGTGATGTGCGGGCCGTCAAACACCACCGTGTCGTAGCTGAGTTTGGAGGAGAACTTGTAATGAATGTGAGTCATGGTAGAATAAAGGGGAAAACGCGGAGCTAACGCCTGGTTCTGAGCTGTCAAGCAGCAGCGGGGCAGCGTTTAGCTGACGACAGCAGCCGGTAGAGGCGAGGAGCGTCGCTAACAAGCTACAGCTGGTCCGTTAATGCCCGAAAAAGCTACGTTCACAGGCTGACATTAGTCGGCCTGAGTCGGAACGGCAGCAGAGGCTCGACCCGGGGTCTGTTCGCTCACTTTCCGCTCTAATTTCAACTTTTATTCGCGGTTACGCCGCTTTAAATCCGAGGAGCTGGCTGACAGAAACCACCAGCTGTTTCCAAAAGCAATGGCTCGTCAGCACGGCGCGTTCACGAACGCACCGCGATGCATTCACGTTCCTTCCGCAAACTCGAACATAGCTCGTACCGAAATGTTTTTAGTTTTTTTGTCTTTGTTTTCTCAAGTAAAAAAAATGTATATGTCTGACACGGACTTTACAGCTATTTTGTAAATATTGGATTTTTTATATGATTTAATTATATTTATTGTTCTCACGTAATTCTAAGTAGACGAAACAATAAAACGGCTTTCATTAAATAACGTTTTCTACTAGTGACCTGTTTAAAGGGAACGTGTAATCTAGCTTTATTATATTTTGTTTGTCAAGTATTACAATTTAACCCGACAGTTTAATTCCGCATTTTCTATTAATCCAAAGGATAGCCTGTATGTAGGAGCTAATCTTAAATGTGAAATAGTTTGTTATGGAAAATGTTGAGTTACACATTAAACCCTTAAGGTAATTTTATTGAAAAAAACAAAACATCAATGAAGCAATAATTAATGAATAATGAAAATAAAAGTATCAAGTTAGCAGAAGTGTCAGGAGACATGCACAATGACTTGAGGCATCCGACCTGGAAAAAAATAACTTGAACATCTTTTGTAAAAAAAAAAACAAAAACAAAAACTTCTCTTAACCCTATGCTTAACATAGACTCAACCTTTTATGTTCACGCTTCACATAATCGTCAAAACTAATTTCACTGGCGCGAAGTCGTACTTTTTCCGAGGAATACCTAAAGGCAACACTTCTTCCATGCCATGCACCTGTTTTGACTCTGGCCAATGCAAGCGGGCCCGGTGAAATCAGGAAATTTGGGCTCCATAAAAAGGAAATATTAATTCTTAATCACGCAGCTATTTGCGTCGGAATTTCTCATTATTATTTATCACACATGGTTTCATTAAAATGGCAGCAAATGGCCCGCACTCAATAGAATTCTGTTAATGTGCGACTTAAACAGACCACTAGAGGTAGACAAACACCTTAAATCATTCGGAACTTTCAGCCTTTCAGATAATTTTTGGACTTAATTCTCCATAAAACCCCAACAAAATCTGTTTTAGGCAGTAACCTTGATTGAAATAAACGTTTGTATTAAAAATGTTAACAAAAAAACACATTATTTTCATTTTAATGTGTGTAATTAGCTTACAGCTCCAAATAAGCCCTAATTGGACCTAATGCATATAAAAAGAAATATTTGAATTTAAATGTCGGCCCCTCAAATATTAATGCCATTATGTAGGTTTTTACATGTGTCCGTGGTACACTGAAATATAAAACAAGCCAATTTTTTTTGTTCCAAATAATTTTTATCGACAAATACATAAAATCCTAACGGTAAAATTATGTCAAAAAGACAGACAGACTTCCTCTCTTGCTTCTTCGGTCAAAAACAGAAGAAGTCCAGTTGCCTTTTTAAAATATTACTGGGCTTAGAATGACCATATTCAGAATGAATGAGAATTTTCACCAACCCAAATGCCTGCAGTTCATGCAAAACAACCAAAACCCATCACTACCTGTAGTTCACCGTGGTCAGTCACACTTCTGGGCCAGATACTGACTGATAACAGCCCATAATCAATGCTTGAAGTGTGCTGATTAATCCTGGTTGTTGTACAAAGGAGCTGACTACAGAATTAACAGTGGTGGCCAGAAACAAATGGACGCTAGAAAAGCTAGTATTTGAGAAAAATAGCATTTCTTTTGTCACAATTAGGTTTCAGATCTTTATTTTGGGCAAACCAGTTTATTATTTTTCTTATTTACTAAATAAGGATTGAAAACTAGAAGCCGCATGGAGACCCATGCCTTTGTTTGCCCTGGGCCACCAAACTGCTAAATCCACCTCTGTTGACTCTGTAGTCTGTAAAATTCTACTGAATGATATTAAAGCAATTGATTAAATGTCTGGCATGTCATGGCCAAAAAATGAATAAAAATAACACACGCCCTCACCGTTATCAGTTACAAATATATTTTAACATTTGATTGTGATAATATATGTACACAATAATAAAATGCTGAATATTTCAATTACTATACTTGAAAAATACTTATTTTCAGAAAAGGCACTTGAGCCATTGCTCCACCCTCTTCTCAAAATTGCCACTCAGTGATGGATTGTGGGTAATATACTATTGCACCCTTGATGTACACATCGCTGAAATCCGCATCTTGAGAAGTGGACAAAAACGTGCAACTGAAGGATGCAAGGATGGACGTGCGAGTATTGCTACTAGGCCTGAAGCCCAGCTTTAATGTGGCTCACTTCCAGTTCCTGAAACAGGCGCACCGGAGCTTTTTTTCCACCAGAATACGACTTACAAGGCATTCCTTCAAGGCCACTGATTAAACGAGCGAACCATACCTTTGAGGGACACATAGAAATGTGAGGACATTAACACAGGTTTGGTGGAAGAAATCATAGAAATTCGTAAGAGAGAGAAGCTAACAGAAGAAACCTGCAAGACGATTGGCTGGATTTTTTTAAAGGAAGGAATAGAAATGACTCATGTGAAAAAACTACGCTGCACTCAACCCTTTTGCTTTCTGTCGGTCTCTCTCGCCTGCGCTGCTCTGAGGAGGGATTTGCCCTATCTTCCTTGGCTTAGTGCTCCATTGTGAAAGCAGTGGGTGGATGGAAAGATGCAGAAGGGGAGAGGATGAAAGGGCCAGCTGCTGCATTTAAACTGATGTTGCTTCTTATCGTGATATCAAGGAGGACATGTTCAGTGACTTAGCCATCAAAGAGCTGCTTCGAAACAATTACTTCCTCAGTTTTGTGAGCTTGTGAGTTTCTCCATCTTCTGGAATACATTATATTGAATGTTATCATTGGACAAAGAGGCACACCCTCATTGTTCTGAATAAATTACATCTTGCAGGAAGTCCCAGTCTAGATGTGATGCAAACAGAACTTAAAAAAACAAATTAATAAAAGTTTCACAAAGAGCAATTAAAAAAACTAGAGCAATATGAAAAAGAAACGGAAAGAATGAAATTAATAACTGTAGTTATTTAGATGAAAACCAGACTGGGCCCAGGAAGGTGCCTTAAGGAACTCCAAATGAAAAAAATTTGGATCACATAAAAGGCCATGTTATTAAAATACAGCTTACATCATTTTAAAGGTCTCATTTGCCCATTTTTTCTTTCAAAGGCAGGAGCAGGTTTATAGAGAAGCTTCAATCCATACAAAATTAAAGTTATTCAAAGTCTGTTAGAGAGAAGAAAAACATCGGTCTGATTCACAGATGTCTTGGCTGCAAATCTGACGAGGAGACACATATTCCTATTTAAAGAGGTCTTTAGCAGGAATGAATGGGCCGACACGTCTGTATCAGCATGGAGGAGAGAGTGGCAGAACACGACAGGATTATTTCCTGATATTAGGACATCTCACCTCTGATTGGCTAACAGCAAAGCAACTCTACAACAGACTCGGCTTGCTCTGCAACTTTAACGTCCGCACATTTAAATTTACATTTCTCTGGTCTATCTGAACTGAACTCTGGTCAAGTATTTAAATATCTGGGTGTTTGGCTGGAGCCTAATCTCTCTTTCAAAACTCATATCCAAACTATTGTAAACAAGATACATTTTAACTTGAAAACTTTATATTGTTCAATCAACTGCTTTGACTTTAATGTAAGAAAGCTGGTTGTCACTCAGCATTGGTTTCCTTTATTAGATTATGCTGATATAATTTACCAGAACTCCACTGCATCCTGTCTTCACATGATTGATATTATTTATAATAGTTTATGTCATTTTGTCCTGCATTGTCTATTTCGAACTCACCACTGCCATATGTATAATCTTCTGTCCTGGCTTACACCTGAAGCTAGGGGGAAGTTTCACTGGTTGTTGTTTATTTTTAAGTGTGTTTATTTTAATTTTCCTTCATACTTAACTACCTTACTACCATTTAGTTCTCATTACCACATTTGCAGAATGCATCATGTTTCATTCGTCATCCCTTTCTCTAAATCGGAGTCAGGAATGCTGGCCTTTTCTGTCAAAGCACCAAGAGAGTGGAAAAATTTGCCTGTTTTCCTAAGAATCATCACTGCAATTTGTCAGTTTAAAATCTCTTTGTATGAATATTTAATACCCACCTGTAATTGTTTTTGATTTAGATTTTCCACTTTTATCTTTCTTTTGTGTTTATCTTTTTATTTATTATTTGTATTTTCATTATTATTAATATATATATATATATATATATATATATATATATATATAATTATTATTATTATTTGTATTATTACTATTGTGGTTTCAGTGTGTGTCCTGAAGCATTCACACACACACACACACACACACACACACACACACACACACACACACACACACACACACACACACACACACACACACACACACACACACACACACACACACACACACACACACACACACACACATTCTTGTCCTTGTAACCTCCCAAACACACACACACACTCTGTCTCACACATGATCCACTCCCATTCCTTCCTCATCTCTTTGTATAAATAAACTCTGTGACCAGATGTTCGGGGCATTTGCCCTGCGCACCTGCCACAAATCATGATTTGGTTGTATGTCTGTCTTATTGCTTCTTGTCCCTCTCTCGCTAGCTGCAGGAAATGGGTTTATTGATAAACATGTTGATAAAATCCCTGACATAATTTGGTCCTTCGAGAGCCGGGGTCATGTCACCTCGCGGCTCCAAGAACCGATGCCGGAGGACTGTCGACAACCCAAATGTCCTCAAGCACTGAGTTTTGCTGGGGGGTCATTGGGGGGTCTTGACGTCGCTAGGAGGAATGCGGATCAACAAACTCAAGCCCTGAAGTGGAGAGATTTGGTGACACAAGTTTGTTTTTTATAATTTTGTCTTGTGGTACCGAGAGAAAATCCTAGGTGACCAGGAGTTAAACTGGTTGGTTCGACAGAAGGGACTTGTTAAATGGATTCCTGGAGTCCTGTTTTGGTATGGTTCAGAGAGAAAGATAAACAGATTCTGGAAATGCTGTATTGGTTGGTTTTTTGAGCGTTTTTGCTGAAATATAAACACAACACTGGTGTGATAAAGAGATGAATGAATAGACCGGTGTGATATTTAAGAGGTAAAATTTGTTTTTGAGCATTTAGCCTTGAATAGAAACCCAACTCTAGTTATTGGTTGTTGTTTGTCTTAGATGTCTGCTTTAACTGTTGTTCGAATGACTGAGAGAGTGTCAGGACTTGCTTATTCTTGTAGAAAGAAGGATATTGCAACTTATTTGCACACGTCTCAAGTTGGGGTTCAGACTTTTAAACTGGTTGGCTTATAAGTGAGTCCCGCTGTGTTTAGACACACAGTTGGAGGGCGGATTCGTAAGCCTAAATCTGACTTCATGCCGAAGAAAAGACAGTGTGGTATCTATATGGGGGAATAAGAACTCACTAAATACCTTTTGAGTGAATATTGTACATTGATGGAAATGTGGAAGTGATCTGAAGATTATCATAGGATTGATGGAAAACGGGATTTTGATAACCGCCGACGTGTCACAAATGTATTATGCTTACGAGGAAGCACAGAGGGGTGGAGAGAAAGAAAAGGGTTGAAGACGTGAAACAGAGAGAGAGAGCACAGCTAGGCTCAATAAAACCCAAACAACAGCTTCTGTGCTCTGAGCTAATTAAGTCTTATTAATGCTGCAAAGCACTATGGGATTTGTAGTATTTTTTTGGCAAAGGAGTCAGCAGGCCAGTTGGTACCATTTGATATATGAGCTCGCGGGCCTCATACTGTGGACCAGATTTGGACCGAGGGATTGAGTTTGACAGCTTTGCATTAAAGAATGTCAAACGCCACAAACGTTTGGGCGATGGTGGCACAGGAGTTAAGTGCTCGCCCCGTAATCGGAAGGTTGCAGGTTTGAGCCCAGCTCAGTCTGTCGCTGTCGTTGTGTCCTTGGGCAAGACACTTAACCCACGTTGCCTGCTGGTGGTGGTCGGAGGGATCGTGGCGCCAGTGCTCGGCAGCCTCGCCTCTGTCAGTGCGCCCCAGGGCAGCTGTGGCTACATCGTAGCTCATCCCCTCCAGCGTCTGAATGTGTGTGTGAATGGGTGAATGACTGGTTGTGTTGTAAAGCGCCTTGAGGGGTTCCAGGACTCTAGAAGGCGCTGAATCAAATACAGGCCATTTCAAATTTGACTCATTATTTACTTAACACATGCATTTAATTTTCATATCGAGTTGTTGAAAAAGTAGCATGAGATACGTTTAGAGCTGACTATATGTTTCTAACGCACCATTAGAATTGTTAGCTAAACGTTAGCCTCTAGCGGAGTAAGACAAAAAGGTGCTGTGCTTCTTAAAGTAGCTTTCCGGAGTTTTCCCTTTTCAGAAATTAAGTATGATTTTTCACAAAGCTTGGCTCAGAGCAGATGCTGTTTTTTTTTTCAGCTCTTCCTCACCCGTCACAAAAAAAAAACACTCTTGACAGACAAGTTGAAAAGGGGTTTCTTTATTTTCTAATGATCATACTGTATATAATTATCTTCATATAGATATTCATATTTATATCATGTAAGTAAAAGTGTGCTTTTATCCACAGCATGTGTCCATGTCAGACTGCTGTTAGTTGGAGGTTTACATTAGAAAGAATACAGTGAAACTGGCTGGCAGCTGCATGTGTGTGTGTGTGTGTGTGTGTGTGTGTGTGTGTGTGTGTGTGCAGTCAGTGTGGACAAAGACAGATGTGAGTGCCAGCATGTTTCTGCATGCATGTGTGTGTGCGTGTTCATAGAGAGAGAGCTATTTATTTGATGATAGGGCTCAGAGGTATGGTGCAGGATAAAACAAATAATAGTAAAAAAAAAAATAAATAAAAAAATCAGTCCGAACATTTATCCGCCACCCATCGCACTTTCAGTTGCACATTTCAAACATTTCCACCTGCTTCTGGAGGGATTTAAAAAATCGCTACACAAGGATCCAGCTGTAAATTTGACTCGCAGCTTTCATTTTTCACTTTCATCACCGCGGTGGAGAAACAATACCCTGGTGTTTCTCCTAAAGACACTTTAGGATAATGACTGTTTGCTATTATTTTAAATCCTCATTTTCATCTGAATGGTTTCATCTTCACGACAACCGCTACGGTACACGCCAAACAGCCTGCTCGGGGGGGAAAACACCGCTCACCGAGCTAATGCTACAAATTCAAAATGAATCCTTTGCTTTGTTTTCTGTTATTTTGTGTTTTTCTTGTATTTCTGAATGAATAGAAACAATAAACTAATGCAAGTATCACTGACCATTCCCCTGAGTTTGCTCTGGCGTTGGTTTTCTAACAGTCCTCAGGTCAGTTTCAAACGGACAAGGTCGAGTTACAGTCATTTGCCACAGACTTACTAAAAGTTAAAAATAGGTTTCAACTGGACATTTGGACAGCAGCTACTTCCTGTAAAGTACCAAGAACTCCCCTGAACAACAGGTCTGAAACCCACATCTCTCTGGGCTATGCACTATGGTTGTGTGACTCTCTAGGAAACACGATTGGAGCTCCAGTGATACACGAACAAGGCCCTGCAACTCCTGCAAGAAAATTGAGAACCCTCCTGAGCATTTTCAGACATTTTCCAAACTTTGCATTTGCATTTTGTCCCTAAAGCTTTCATCCCAGTGAGATCTTGGATTTACAGAGTGGTGCACATTGAAAAAGCCAACCAAAGATTTTCTGCAGTATTCACAGATGACCAAGCTGGTGGTTATTTAACCCTCCCACTGTCCTAATGGGTGACCCCGCAAGGAAAGTTGACCATTGAGCAGGGTTGATGGTGTGTCCCTTGGGTCCACGTGGCAGTGGTGAGGAGTGAGCACCACCTCACCCCTGCCACGTGGACCTTAAGGCATAAACCATCAATCCTGCTCAATGGTCAACTTTTCTCGCAGGGGTCACCCATTAGGACGGTGGGAGGGTTAAAACCGTGGTTACACAACACTGCTGTCACACTAGTCTTAGAAGTGGTGCAAACATGTTTCCCCTTTTCAAACTAAAAACCATTAAAGACAATATACTACACGTTTTGGGCATTTATACGGAAGTCCTGAAAGGCAACAGAAAAAAACAAGGCTTAAAGTTCTCATTCAATATTTTTTTAACATATTGTAGCGGGCCAGGGCTGTTCGGGGTTTGTTCTGTTATTGTAGTTATGTGTTTGTTGTCATGTTGCTATGGTGACAGGTGACGCGCTCTCTCGGCGACTGTTTTTCCGGTGAGAGCGCGCCTTTTTTTGTTGTTGTTGCTGTGTCCGCGCTGAGGTAGGTAGATTAAACGGGTGCTCCCAAAGAAACCTCTGTCTCCTCCGTGACTGAGCTTGCTACATTGGTGTCAGAAGTGGGATACTCACCCTCGCCGTAATGGAGAGAGACATTCGGAGGCTGGAGCAAGCTACTGAGGAAAAACAGTCGCAGAGAGAGCGCGTCACCCGTCACCATAGCAACATGACAACAAACACATAACTGCAATAACAGAACAAACCCCGAACAGCCCTGGCCCGCTACAATATTTACTGAGGTGTCTAGTATAAAGAAATGCATTCTGAGTCAATCTGTGGGAAAAAGGTTCCTGGTGCTCCTGTTTCAGGAAGTAGAAGTTAGCCGGAGGAGAGGGGAGCAGGAAAACAGCTGCCTTATTCATGATACAAACATCTGACCTCTGATTGGCTGACTACAACACGACTCTTCCCCTGACTCCATTTGCTTTGCATCCTTGATGTTTTATCTCCGCAAATAACAAAAGCCTGAAGGAGTTCGTCCGTGTGGTGGAGTTGCTAATGTTAACGGTTAGCTTCTACTAGCCGAGATGTGCTCGAGATGATGCTAAGCCAACAATAGCCTTTCCCATCATGAGCCAGGATGGGTGAGTCCATGAATATTAAGTGACAGTGTGATGTAGATCTGAATGTTCCCCCATCTATTTTCTATCAGTGGCTAATGCAGGAAATAGAGGTAGAAGACTATTTTCACGTTTAGCCTGCATGTGAAACTCAGGAGCCTTTTAGAAAACAATGCCGCCAATTTGCTGCAATGCAAAGCTAGCATCAGGGATCCTTAGGTGGTTTATATACGTGGTCATACTGTTGTGGTAATGTGGCGCAATCGTGTCCTTTTTACAAAAGATTACGCGATGGCGGCATAAAGAGGGCATGGGGGCGGTCTCTGTGCTGTCACAAACGTAGATTTAGCTTGGACATAACTTGCTTTTTATTGCAATCGAAGCGGCACTCACAACATTTTTTTTTACCAAGCTGCTTCTAAAGTTGTCCTCCACAGTCGCTCTGCAGTCTCGGTGTGATCTGACCTCCAGCTCTAACGGAGAGAAGCTCCCGGAGCTCCACGTCGCTCCGGTTTATCACCTCAGCTGGTTCTGTTTACAAAAATGAAACTTGTGCCCATTTTTACTTTCATTTTCCAAATAGTTTCCAGCCGGAGCTCGGCAGTAACTCCCCACGTGATCATGACACCACCCTCTGTTGCCCTAAGGCGTAATGTGCATTTACAAGTCCGGTGTTGTGGTTACATTACCAAGCGTGGCGGCACAAATGCTGCATAGTTCCCCCAATGCCATGCCGCCGCGGCACACTCACTAGACACATTGTGGTGGCAGTAATATGCTGAAATGCCGGCATGTTGCTTCTAAAAAGGGCTAGAGTGAACTATCATATTTGAAAAATAACAAGTATAAACGGTTTATCAGAGAACCTACTCTTTAAACCTTTTTTTCTTGCATTAGGAAGCTCAGCCCAAAAACCTTAGCTGCGTTTAGTTTGTTCCACATCCCAAGTGTGTTTAAAACTGTGAATAAATCATATTAAATAAATTAGAAGGTCCTAATTGTAACCTTCTGCTTGCCTTTCAGGGCTTCCGTACTTTTCAACGCTTTTCAGAATCATATCGAAATGCCTGTAGGTAGCCGGTACAGAACAACCTCCACAGGTATTGTGAGACCACAGCGGTGAAGGGTGCTGCATTAAAATATCTACTTGCATACATCCCAAACACATCTTCAAAGCAGTAAAAACTTATTAGAAGGACGTAAGAATCTGGATCTTTTAAAGTCAAAACTCTGTGATTTAACTGAGACGCGACCTTTAGCACGTGGTGTTGCTACAGCTTACAGGCTGAATGTAAGTGATGCACGGCGAAACTCTCCACGCTTGCTCAAACATCCCACCATTCTCAGCTTTTCACGCACTGTCGGCCAGCCGTGGCAGCCTCACATAACGCTGGTGAATGCTGGAAACAGCAGGGTCTGAGGCAAAACTGAAATCCTACTCCAGGTCAACATCTATTCTGCTGAAAGGCTAAAGGACGACACAGAAGAGATACAAGTGCACCAGGGCCAGAATAACTGAATGTTGGCTACTGATTTATAGATTTTGTTTAGGAACATGAAATTAAGGGTTTGTGTGTCCTAAATGTATAGTTCTCTTTCTTGCTCCATCAGGTTGCATGTACTTGCCACAAAAAAGCATCACAAGCACAAAAGCTTCAAAGACAAAACAACATGAAGTCAGATCGGACCAGCAGGCTGCAGATCTGAAGTCAGTCAGATCCGGGGAAGAGGAAACTCATCAGCTAGCTCATACGGCTGAAACGACTGAGGAACGATGGGGGCAGTTAGCTCTGAAACGGATCCCAGTCCTACGAGATTGATTCATGGGAATGCAAAGGAGGTTGTCCTGAAAGCCCCATGGCTGATCTGGGAGCTGTCTGAAGGCAGGATAGGCAGGCACTAGGTGCATGGGCGAGGAGAGGCTAACTGTACACACACACACACACACACACACACACACACACACACACACACACACACACACACACACACACACACACACACACACACACACACACACACACATGCAGGCACATTAATCCACCTGTAAGCTCTCCTCACATTGTAACCATATCTGTGTTTATGTGTGTGTTTGTGTGTGTGTGTGTGTGTAAAATGAGTGCAATATGTAAAGAAAGTCTTTGTCTCAGAACCAATCAGATACATTTCAGTTCTTCTGCTCGTCCATGTACGGTTAGCTGGTTCAGTTTTCGCAAAGTCCCACCTGGATTGACAAACAGTGACACACCAGGAACAGTTTTTTTGTTTGTTTTTCTCCCAAAAAATAAAACAATAAACATGACACAGTGATTTTTTTATAGAATAGGACACACACCCTTTCTGCACTGCAACAGCGAGAGTCGCCTCGTGTATCTGAGCGTGCACGTAGGTGTGCGTCGTTTGTGTATCGAGTGCTTTTGTTGCTATACTGCTGAGGACGAGCGTTCCACATAAAGCATGCTGGAGAACCAGCGCTCTGTTTATTCTCAAACAACAAAATTCTACCTAACTTCAATGTAAGTGTTTATTCTTATAATGGATAAATAATGAGGGCATGACGGGATTAAAATTGAAAAACGTCAACAGTATTACAAGAATAAAATCAAAATGAAGCCAAATGTATTTGATGCATTTATTGCTATGGCTGTAAAAGCAGGTTCTGGGTGTGTTTTTGCTGAACAAACTATAAATAACAAAGCACTTGATGGTTTTAAAGGTGCGGTACTTAGATTAGTTTTGTACGAAGGTAACTGCAGAAGCTACCCTCGATCCTTCCCAATATCAAACATACCCCTAGAAACACCTTATACTTTTAAATGCAGGTTTTTTTTATTTATTACCACTCTGGTAAAACTCAGGAATAATCATAAAATGCTTAGTTTGTATATTTTATTCAGGAAAACACCAAGAACCCTCAGGAAAATAGTAGTGAAGCAAATGCCATCGGCTTCAGGAGCACAAGGAGTTTGAAAAAGCCAACTTTAGTATTTAGCATGTAAAATATCATGATGATTTGGGGTCTGTTTCCACTATTGGGACTTCTGGGTAATTTTACTAGATCTTTGTGGCATGAGCGTGTCTCGGTTTCAGCGGGCTGACCAAGTAGGACCATTTTCTGGGCCATTTTTCAGGAAACAAAAAAGTACCTTCATTGGGGTATTGACAACAAAAGGTTTGGTTGTCTCATGTTGATTGGTCGTAACTCAGTAGGAAATGACATCAGCAGACGTCACCAAATAACCGGTATTTGTAAGTTTGGAACAGTTGCTGATGATAATGGAAAGAAAAGAAAATTAGCGGCGACTTTAAAATTGCTATTTTTGAACCCGCAACGCCCAAAAACAGCTGAGAGGACCAAGCCCTCGTATCTCCCGGTCACTTTTCTCCCTCCCAGGAATTTCCCAAACCTCCAACAATGGAAACACGGATTTTGTTCAGAAATTTGAACCTTTTGACTTGATTCTAAACCTTCAATTTCAACGTGGCACTAATGCACCTTACTAATAAAACAATAATCATATTTTAATTACATAATAGGAATAAAATTGCATCCTTCAACAGATTGCAGAAAACATATCCAATAGAGCACGTTTTAGAGGAAAGTACTAATCTTGTTAAAGAGGTAGAGGCCTCAGAAATGTTATAATCAACATAACTAACTTAATGGCTTCATAGGGTTCAAAATGATCAGCTAATCATTAATTTACTCTATTAGACATTATAATCTGACTTTTAGTCCTGTTAAAGACAATATTTTGGATATTAGCGGCAGTAATAAAAAACTGTCCTCAGAAGTATAGGAACATGTACATTGGACTGAATGTGTGTGTGTGTGTGTGTGTGTGTGTGTGTGTGTGTGTGTGTGTGTGTGTGTGTGTGTGTGTGTGTGTGTGTGTGTGTGTGTGTGTGTGTGTGTGTGTGTGTGTGTGTGTGTGTGTGTGTGTGTGTGTGTGCTGCAGTGCTGTGTGTCCCGCTGGCAAACAGAGTCTCTGGCACCATTGAGGTGAGGTTAGTGTCCATAAAAGAGTGTCCACGTTATCAGAGACTTCCCGTATGGTCAAAAAAACACAACCTCACAGCCACATTAAATTAGAAAAGGAGACTAGAATAATATATTAGAAAGACTACAACTCCTGCTTCCCAACTCCGCCCACTGTCATCGATGCCCCGCCCAGAAATGAATAAATATTAATAAGTATAATATGTGACAGAGTTCATCATCCTCTGCACACTGGCACCTTTAGGATACTATTTTATACTAATACAATTATTTGTTGATATCAGAGTATCAAAGCAGTATGGTGGTTGGAAGAGACATGGTCTCAAAGAACACCCTGTGCTCCGTGAGGGGGGTAAACATCGATTCAGCGTCCTTACAGAGCTACAGAGGTCAGGGTGCTGTTTGAGACCCGGTTAGTGATACAGTGAATGTGAGCACTGGATGTGAATGAACATGGATGGTTTGAATGGTCAAAGCTGACATGGCTCATGGATGGCAGTACTAAACCTGGCGCCAAGCAGACTCAAAGGATCCAAGGGGCCCTTCGTAGAGCCGAGCTACATCTACTAGAGCTGAATCAGCAACCTATACAGAGAAGAGTACATATAGTAGTAGATTTATGACCTAAAGCTAACCTGGACACAGTGATTCACAGGAAACATTTGGAGTAATATTTGGTACTGTTTAAGAGCAATTACTTAGATAATATTATGCGCTTGCATCTTTAGCAACTCAAATGATAAGTGGTTATTCTACCTTTGCGTGAAGTGATGGTTTAGGTCTTTAGAAGTGGAGTTCTGCAGAAAATAACTGCTGTGGGCCATTATGTGAATGACCAGTTTAGAAAAATAGAGATCCCACCTTTATTCCACCTGAAATAACACAATTTCACATGGCTCTTGTGACCTTTTCCAAAAGCAGTTATTGACAGTATTGCAGTCCTGAATGGTCGAGTCCTGCACTTAACAATTCTGTGGTTTGCATAGGAACACTAGTGGGAGCTCACTACCTGCTTTACGGCAATAGCTGTTCACATTAGCACTGCTGGTTGCTAATATAAAGGCTAGCAGTAAGCTTTTTCAGTTTGCTGTTCATCAATAAAAAGCTCAAGAAGAATGATTTAACTTTTTTTGCTGCCATCAAGGCAAAACCTAGAAGTAAAAGTAAGAGAGATGTCTTTGGAGTCAAAGTAAAGAGCTAAAACCAGAGTGAACATCGGTGTGGCCTACACAAGTTTTAGGGACCTGAAGAAGGCTACAACATCACGGACTGATGGTGACCTAGCTTTGTTGCTACTTGACTTGTAAGTAATAATATTTTTGTCCAACAGTGTGGATCTTGTTACTTCATGGCTTAGTATTAGTTGGCACATGTTAGTGTTAGCTCTTGTTAGCACTAGCTACCAACAATTGCAATTCCACTTTTAACCACTAGGAGGCAGAAGTGAGAAATGTTTTTAGGGTTGCTTTAAAGATTGAATATGGAACATTTTAAATAAAAAGCTATATTTAAAAAATACATCCACAGGGCGTTTAGAGGTGCGCAGAATGAATGCACAGTTTCTCCTCAAAGCTATATTTAAAAAATAGTCACATCTTTATTTAGACTGGCACAACACTGGTTTTATATTTACATCTACCAGCAAATAGGGGGCACTGTTGCGGTAAAAAGTCCGCTAGGCAAGGCGATGCTGGGACTGTGTAAAATTGGCGGAGTCGTTAAGTAAAACTGCTGATTCTGAAGCCAGAAGATGTTCTAACGATAAATACTGTTGTAAAATAAACGTATTAGTAGTAATTAGTTCTTACCCTGTATGATTCAATACTGGACATGGTGCTGGCTGGTCACTTCACGTATCAGCAGTGAGGAACCAACACCCTGACGGCTGCATAGTGTTCTGTTGTTGCACTACCACCTCTAAACACTAGTTGTCACTATAGTGTAAATGTTCCATATTCAGACTTTAAAGGAGGTATAGTTGAAATTGTGACAACGTAAAATAAACAAGAATCAACAAACGAAAGAATATGTGCGGCTCCAAATGTTTTGGGTGTTTTTATCTCTATTTTTATTCTCTCAGAGGATTCATCTGGTAGATTATGCAAATTAGATAACAGTATCAATTAGTGACCTTTTGCTAATCATTGTAATATGAAATTTACAGCACTATAAGACTATTTAAAATATCATATCCAACCACAGTATATTTAAAAAATTTAGACTAAATTGTGTGCTATTAGCTTGTGAGTTCTCAATTTCTCCAAACTAAGGTTGTTCACAGAGCCATCTACAACAGGTAAGGTACAGTTTTAGAAACCCACTTCTAAAGCTAAAGCTAACCGAAACAGAAGTTAGGTGGAAGCGTACGGCCTTCTATTTCCATCCACCTCCGGTTCTCTTCTGCTTGTTAAATAATTGGTAAGCTGTTCAGCTGATTTTAAAACACTTGCTTCTGTGCAAATGCACTTCCCTTTCTCTAAGATTACACCCTTAAAACAACCTTTCTGCAGTGCTGAGCATAAAAAGCCCTTGTGTGCTCCTGTCCTTTAAAAATTAAAAGCCCTTGTTCTTAGAAAAGCCCCCCCCCCCCCACCCCCTCACACAAACACACAGACCATGACGGCAGTTGGGTTTGCAGTTAGCTTGCAAAATGCATGTTCACGAGCAACTTTTTTTAGCGTTTGTCCCTTTATGTTCCCTTTATGGCATAAAAACAGGAGATTTTAAAAAGGAAATTTGTAAAATGAGCATTGATTGTGGCTGAGGTCAGAACATTTTTTTAATCATGGTTGGGTTAAGAGGTTTTTTTCTTTTGAATTAATACAAAACAGTGCAATAATGGCTCAGGGAGATATCTAACAACAATGTACGGTCTTTTCTGTCTTTCATTTTTATTCACAGTTGCTTAAGTAAAGTTTGGGAAAAGGTGCGGGGAATATTTTCCTTCTGCTCAGTGTTCTCCCTTTCCTGTTCCTCATTTCTGTGTTTTATGGCTTCGCGTTATTTCACTTTAGACAAAAACTCTTGCTTTGCTTAAAAAGTCATCAGATGTGTTTTTCTGCGGCGCCACTTGCTGGATTTATTTTAAAACATGTTGGCCATCCCTGCTGTCATGAAAATCCAAGACGGAATAGAAACGGTGGAAAATCCAGAGGGAGCAAAAGCTCTGCAGTCATGTTAAACCGCTCGATTAAGTCTCTCAGTGGCACAGACATTTATATATTTATATCAACAATTTTTTTTTAATTCACTGTAAAATTTTCAGGGTTAAATGCTGTCACTGACTCGTTTCTGTTAGAACATTTCGTGCAAGAATCTGTCGGAACGACAACCGTGTTTCCCCAAAAAGTCTCGTAAAACGAAAAAAACAACACAATTCGTTGATTCTGAGGAACATTTATGCTCTTGATTGAAAGTATTACTAAGACTTTATTTTTTAGAGTTTACTAGTTTTTGTGGAAACCGGGCTGTAGTTTAACGTGTGGAGAAGTGACCTGTACAGATGTGGCTTATGTTGTATTCGTGTATTTGTAGATGCATACATCAGGTGCTACGGTTTGGGTAAATGTCGTGGAAATATCACTAGCGGTGCAATGGATTTCCTCCACTTTCTCTCCAGCTAGCTGTTCTTACGCCTTTTGTTTGTGTTTATTTGTGCAGCTGAATTTCTTTTTTTGTCAACATTATATTACAATGATCTAAAAGACTTTCACCAAGAGGTAGCAGGCAGACACGAAAAGTCCATCTCTGGTCAGTTAAATGAATTTTTGGCACTGCCTTCAAGTATATTCACAGCTCAGCGGTCTTCTCTCCAAACCACCTCCCCGAAAAAACTGTCCCATGAGCGACACCGACGGAAGACAGGACCTAAACCTTGTAGCGTCCTCTGAAGAGGAGGAACGACGGGGTGGGAGGATGTGCGAAGGTGTGCAGAGGGTGCCGGTGAGGTGATTTATGGGGATACACACAAGGAAGCATGGAAGGCAAAAGGTGTTTTGTGAAATCAAACGGACAGATCACCTCGATTGTTAGGTAAAAAATAAATAAATACATAAAAAATTGGCAGAGAACACAGTTGTGAGGAAGCACCAATGGATCAAACATTATCGTCTAAAAAGAGCTTCGTTAGTTTTGTTGGAGTTTCCCCTCAGCTGATCTGGAGTCAGTGGACTAAACTCTTAAAAGCCAACACCCGGTTGGACACGACCAGGATGGAGATGAATACAGTTTCAGTTCAGAAAGTTATTTTTCCCAAAATGAACTAAATCAATATGAAAACAGTATAGAAAATAAGAATTAATGGCACACATCATTGGTTTATTCTCTAAAACTAGCTGAACTGAAACAAATAACGTTCTCTGGAAAGTTAGAGAGCCAACGTGAAGCTCTGAATCTTCCTGGTTTTGATCTGGCTCCACTGGTCTCAAAGACAATTACCGCTACGTTTGTTATCTCTTTTCGTCTTCTCCTAAAACTCACTTCACTTTCATTTTTTAAGGAGAAGTTGCCCCAAACCAGAAACCACTTACGACACTGGCCCAATCTTCTTCTTACGATTCATCAGCACAAAGAACACAGACTGTGTGTGCTGCCATCTATGAGGAGATATGTGGTTAAGTGGAGTTGGGAACAACTTCTCCAGCAAAACCAACCCTGCTACACACCAAGAAACTCTCAAAGGGCAAAGGATTCACAGTTCAAAGGCTAAATGTTCACAGTTCACAGTCATAGTTAATCCCCCCAACCCAAACCCGCCCCACCAACCCTTCATGTTCCCCATGTTTGCGTTCAATCCTGCTGGACGTCTACTCCTGTTTGATCCTCTGACTGGGTGATATCTACAGCCAGATCCTCTCAGACGGGTGTGGTCCTGCGGTTGGGGTCCTTGCTGTAATCTTTAGTGAGTGTGCTGCTCTGGAGGAACTCCCTCTCTGAGTTGAGCAGCCCACCTAGGCCAGCAACTGCTTTGGTACCAGCATTGCCAGCTTCCCGCGGGTTCAGCGTGTACATGGGCATCTCCGAGGCGGCGGGCCCTGTGTAGCCGCCTTTCCCCAACGGTGACGCTTCGCGGCTGGGAGCCTCAGAGGAGCGCACACTGGAGCGGCGTCGGAATCGGTAGCGGTAGGAGGGGATGCGGCTGAAGGCGGACTTCTTTATCAGCTCGGTACGAGACTTGGCCCTCAGCTTACGATGCTTCTCGATGAACATGTGAACGGCCAACACACCCACCATTTCAGCCATGATGAAGGAGAGGGCGCCAAAGTAGAAGGACCAGCCGTAGGAGTAGGACTTCTTACTGTCACTTTGACCTGGGTCACCAGAGTTGGCTGAGATGTAAACTATTATTCCGATGATGTTACTGAGGCCTGGAAGAGACAAAAAAAAAAAATGGCAAAGAGTCAACAGCCTACTGAGGTTACACAACAGTGCTTTTCGTTTTTAACATGCACAGCTCAGTACATAAAATTAGCATATTCGTGCTAACCATGCTAATTTCTAGCAAACACACAAAAACAACTATGAGGGTGACATACATACATCAGAGGAATCACATACTGATTCCTAGCCCTAGCACAATAGGGAGCCTAAGTCACATCCGGACCACGGGTCCCTGGAAGAACGAAAAAATGAATCTTCTTCCGGCTCTTGGAGAGGACAGATGCTTTTTTCTCCTCTCCCTCCCTCCTTATCCCAAGGCTCTTTGTCCTGTCTGTGCACGGTGCTTTTTGCATTTTGTCTGGAAACTAGAAATTATTAAAAATGGATCTGGTCAGTTGGTCTCTCAACGTGATTGACACAATTTTTTTCAAAGATGAGAACGGGAGAAGGGGCTCCCGGATGCCCCTCTGGGACAGAGCCAGCTGGGTATATCATGGACTCCTGGAAACAGTGGAACCTGATATGCCTCTCTCAACTGTCTGTAGAGGATTCTGAAGATGTTTGGATATTCGTCGTTTTGGTGTCGGGATTCCTGCTGTTTGGCCTGAGCGGTTACCCGGCATGCCGAAAAATTAATGAGCTTTCGAGGAATATTGGCTCAATCCCGGAGCTCAGGGATGGAATGCATTGTGCCGTGAACGCACAAACTCATATAATTGTCGAGATGAGTCGAAAGCTTGGAACTTTGGCTGGGATTTAGGCTCTGGCACAAAAGGTGGATACCATCAAGGAGAGAGTGGACAGATCAGCACGGATTGGGATAGATTAACGCCATTATTAGATCTAGAGGGGTTGAAGACCAACAGAACACTAAGGCAGAGAGGAAATTATCTCTGTCTGTCCCCAAAACAATCCTTATCTGAATCTGGTGCCCTTGGAGCCTGTGAGGCTGAAGTGAAAACTCCCCCCTCAGAAGAAATGTGGAATGCTGTCGTCACTATGGTAACTCTTTCTCCCTATCCCAGCCTGGGCGGGACTGTGACCGGTGAAGGCCATGGAACCGTATCTGGGAGTCACTTTACTCTATAACCTATTATCTCCCTCCCCTGTCCAAACGGAGGTGATGAGCGTTGCCCCATGCAGCTGCACGCACTGAAGTGAGGAGAGTCCCAACACTATCTCCCCACCTAATGGACACTTATGTTATGTAATGTCTGAAGTCTGTGTGCACATCTGTCTGAGGTGTTTTTTGCATGGCAAAGCTACCCTCTCTGTGGAGGGTAACTCTGAAGTGCCTTTTTTCCCTCCCCGTGACTCTATCCTCATATAAACCCTCTTGATCTATTACGGTAGCACGACTCGGGTTGCAAATGACCACAGTCACCAATTCTTGTCATGTGTCTATGTATGTATGTCTGATCTCAGAAGTGTGTGTACTGAAACTCTAATTTCCCTCTGGGATTAATAAAGTATTTTTGAATTGAAGTCAACGGGGCTAAAAACGCTATTTTCTAATTCCGCTTGTTTTGTGCCATGGATTTCACATATGATGCCCGTGAATTTAAAGACACATTTTGATACCAAGAACGCGCTTATTTTCGAACAGGGGCAAACGCTATTTTAGGTTTTGCGTGAAAACAAGTCCAGGACTACAAATACGCTTCACGAAAGTGACGTCATCGAACCAGACACGGAAAAAACTGAGGGAAAAGCGCTGTAAGTTCAGCAAACTTTCCACAGGAGGAAAGAACCACCACAAATCTGGTCATTTGGTAAGTAGCAGCTATGTTAGGGGAGAGGAGATTATGTGGTAACGTCACGTATGCGACGTGCCGATTTCTAGTTTGTAGTTATGCTAATCATGAACTTTTACAAGCTGATGAATCTTAAAGTACGTGACTGGCGTGGTCGAAACACCACTCATTACTTTTCGTTTAAATTGCAGCACAACATATGTGTGATCCAGGACATAAGGCAAAGCAGATTAGAACATAGCGTTCTTAGCCCCGTTGACTTGCATTCATTTTTTTGTTCTTCCGGGGGCCCATGATGCGGAAGTGACTTAGACTCTCACTTCTCCTGTAAGAGGGACCGCCTCTCTCTCTCTCTCTCACACACACACACACACACACACACACACACACACACACACACACACACACACACACACACACACACACACACACACACACACACACACACACACACACACACACACACACACACACACACACACACACACACACACACACACACACACACACACACACACACAGAGTAACATATCAAAAGTAAATGCTACTATTGAGGTATAAAGCAGCTAAATAAAAATGACTAAAGAATGATCTTCTATCTAATAAAACTATAAATAAGACTATAGTACTCACTTATTCCCAAATAATAAATCCTTTGAAGAAATGAATTTTATAATGTGGTGCCAATTTTGATCAACAATTGCCTTTCTTATAGAGAAAAAAAACACCAACTAGTGGCCAGATGTGTCACAGCCTACCTTTTAGCACGGTCTTAAGTTGTTCATTCAAACCTTCTACTTCTTCATTCTATTTTAGCTTTTCCCTTCAAGGGTTGCAACAGCGAATCATCTTTCTCCATGTAGCCAAACAAACTGGTGTACCCTAACCCTCTAAAACTATCAGAATACAAAGTTCATTTGCTTTTTAAGTTAGACCCAGAGAAAAACAATCTTTAAGTGCACATTTCTATGACAACCTGACAAACGTGTCAAACGAGACTCTTTCCTTATAGATAATTTCATATCAACCATTTGAGAATAAAACTTCCAACACTGTTGGATTTCTAAATGGAGACAATTAGTGATCTGTAATTAGTCAGAATCAGCCACTAATTATTATGAATAATATTTAATTTACCCTCACTGAGACGAAACTTAGTGAGACAATACACATTCAGCTAAATGCCAATTACATTCCTTTGTGTGGGTTAGGGCTACAGGCACTAGTGTGTGTTTATACTGTAAATATTAGTATTCACATGACTGTGTGTGTGTGTGTCTGAGTCCACAGCCACAGTGTATTTTCTCGTTGATTCAGCTTTTGTGTTTCCTCACGCAGGCTTGTGTGTGTGTGTGTGTGTGTGTGTGTGTGTGTGTGTGATGCACGTTCTGCATAAAGCAAAGCCACAGTGCAGCTTCCCTCATATGTCCTCAAAAACGCACCTTGATTAAAGCTACACTAAAGTTTTTAAAACTCAAAGCTATTACTTTCAAACTGATTTTAATGGTGCTTCAGCCAAAAGCTCGAGCAACTTCGCATTACGTTTTGTGGTTTGGGGGAAGTCTGTACGTGCTTGACCGCATTATGTAGCTCATTTAAAGGCTAGAATCAGAATCAGAATCAGATGCCATACATGCGAGAATCACAACATTAGGAAATGGCTGCTGCACTCGGTGTAAAAAAGGAAGATAAAAATAAGAAATGATAAAAAAACAGTAGGTAAGAATATAATCATGATTAAAATAATAATATAAATTGGCAATACTTCAAAAACACGGCTGCTGTATACAAGACAGTGTAGGTACTAATCAAAGCGGGTCAGTTCAGGTACAGACACAACACCGGGTCATGTGACTGGAACCAGGCGACTGGAGTGGGCAGTCCTAGGACTTTCATTTATGAGTTCGGCCGCAGAGGGGAAGAAACTGTTCTTGTGGTGGGAGGTTCTGGTCCAAATGGATCTGAGCCTCCTGCCAGATGGGAGCGAGTCAAAGAAGCTGAGGCCAGGGTGACACTTGTCAGCTGGGATCCGACCTGCATGCCTCAGTGTCCTGGAGGTCCTGTATGGAGGGGAGTTTGCAGCCAATGACCTTTCTAGCAGTTTACTTTTTCAGTTTGCCAACCACGATTAAAAAGCACAAGGAGAAGAAGGAGTAGTAGACTTTGTTGGCATCATGGCGAAGCCTGGATGTAACAGTAACAGTCTTTGGAGGTAAAGAAAAGAGTTAAAGCCAGAGTGAACATCGGCGAGGCTACGTTCATTTGATATTGCTGAAAGAGGCTACAGACTGAAGGTGACCTGGTGTTGTTGCTAATGCTTGTACGTATTAAAACCTTTTGCTCAACAGTGTGGATGTTTTTGCTTTTTAACCTATTTTAAGGTCAGTTGGCTTATGCTAGCGTTAGCTCATTGTTAGCAATAGCTACAGCAGGCTGCGACAGGGCTGTAACTAAATACATTTACAAAGTATTCCCCCCAACACTGAGTAGGAATGATTACCCTGTAAGTCGTAGCCTGGGTTAAAACAGCTCTGATGCACCTGTTTCAGCAATGAGAATTCAGCCAGAGGAGAAAGTAGCTTCAGTATCATCGCCTGATATTTGGAAATCTCTACGGTGTACATTTTAGGACATTCTCAGGTCTCAGGAGCCCAACATCAGACCGTAGAGAAAAAAGCCTCAGGTTACATTCAAAAAGCCATCAGACTTTTGACTAAATAGTGGCAGGCAAAAGTCTCAGGAAGAAAAAAAATCAGGCAAAAAAGAATCAGGAAAAAGCTTCAGGAAAATAAATAGTCAAACCAAAATCTCTCAGGAAAAAAACGGACAAAACTCAGATAGAAATGACTAAACTAGTAGAATCCAGCAGAGGGTGCCATTGTCACATCGTGGCCGACTTGGTGTGATGTCATCAACATGCGACAGCAGCAGATTGGGCTTACTGCACCACAGTTTAACTATTCTGCCTTTTTACGGTACATTTGCTACACTTATTGTTATATTGAGTTCCAGTTATGTTTTGAAAATTGCATCATCATAGGAGACATGCAAATTTTCTATGATAAGGTGAATCAGAGTGGCACAATTTTTGTTTGGCTAATTCATTCTAGTGGTGCTGGAGATGGTTGATTTAAATTTAAAGAGTAAATTGAAAAAGTTGCGTAAGTCCCTTGTTTATGCTACAGGGAATGGACAAGCTGAAGGATTATGAGGAGCTAAATAAAATCTTGAAAATTGCAACAAAAATTTCATTAAATGTTTTAGCTGACGTTTGCATGTATTGAGGTAGTGCCATCTACAACATATCACCATGTAAAAAAATGATTTATTTATTTAAAAGTATTTTAAAAACATGCTGAAATGGTTATCTGTGAAATTTGCAGGCATGGGATTGCGATATAACAAACCTGCAGATACGAAGAAGATTCCTGCACTGAGGATGACGTTGTGTCTGCTCCTGTAGAACTCACTGGCCGCCACGCAGAGCCCCCCCATGAATAACAGACCCACGCTCATGATGGGGAAGAGACTGGAGGCCCGAACTGCACCTGCATACAGGTAGAAGACTTAAATCACACACAGCTACTGTTCCTAGTACTACTCCTCTCTCTGGTGGTCAACATGGAGTTTCAGGTTATCTGTTTCCATTCTGATTTTTATTAAATGCATGTTTAAAAAAGAAACAAAAACCAAAACATAAAGTAAAATAATATATAAAGGAGAAATCATAAGGTTTTTTAACAGCCCAAAGAAACATTCATAAGTTGAAATCTTACCTTTCAAGTATTACTTGAGTGCCCTGTAAGGGGTTCAGTTTATATAATTAATCTTATTAATTACATAAAGCTTTCAGCTGCTGTAGCATGAAGTTGCTTGGCTGAAGTATGACTAAGGATAATGGTGTTTCGTGTCGGGGCTACACACTTTTCCCCTCTGGCTGATCATTACACAGGGAAGGGGAAGCTGTGTTTAATCTCTTAGTATAAAAAACATTTTATAAATTTAAACACACAGAAGGCTCATTACTCTCAAACAATGTTCACAAATCTGTCTAAATCTGTGTTAGTGAGCACTTCTCCTTCGCTGAGATAATCCAGCCCACCTCACAGGTGCTGCCCCTAACCTTAACCCTACAGGGAGAGAGGGGACACACACACCCCTTACCCTACAGGGAGAGAGAGGGAATACACCCCCCTAACTCTGACTCCTAACCCTACAGGGAGAGAGTGGGGACACACACCCCTAACTCTACAGGGAGAGAGGAAAGACGCCAATAACTCCAACCCTAACCCAGGCTGGCCACAATAGAAAGCCACTCTGAAATGTGCATCGCTTAAATTCAAACAATGCCCAACCTGAATAAAAAAACTCTTTTTGTCACAAAACTATCAAACCAAGCCGACCCCAGTAAAGTGGTGTAACTGACAATATTTACTTCAAACATCTCCTACAATTAGGAAAATCATGCAGAAACATAAAGAATATAGTTAAATGCTCATTTGAAGCTGTATCTTGCAACAAATAATATTTAAAACACAGATGGATGTTCACATCAGAGTATCTGCAGGTTTAAGGGAGCCAAATTTAAGACTTTTTAAGACCTTTTTAAGGCCACTTTGACCAAATTTAAGCAATTTTTTTTAATTAAATTTAAGCTATACTTTCCAGCTATTGCCTGGAACCGGTGCTAACCACGTCATAAACGTGGGATTAGCCATCCAATTACCATTAAACTTGCACTTCCCCATGGCGCAAGCTCCCACTAGCTTAACCAGCTAATGTGCTCATCTAAAAATAGCCCCCTTTCACAACCAACTGAATGTGGACAGTTCCGCTTACGCCAATATCACACACAAAAAATGCTGAACACTAACTAGAAATTCATGAAAAATTTATAGAAATAAAAGAATCTTGTTCATTGGGTTTTTGGTAATTTAAGACCTTTGGAAACTGTACTTAAGGATTATTTGTCATTTTTATGGATTTTTAAGGCCTTAAATTTGGAAAAGCAAATGTAAGACTTTTTAAGACTTTTTAAGGACCCGCGGATACCCTGTCACATGCAAAATGTGCACCCGATTAAGGTTTAGTTCATTTTTATTACATTAAGTTAGAGTTGTTTTAGAATTCCAGTAAATCAAGGGCAAAATTAGATCTCATGTACACATATCAGCCATTGGTTCATTTTACAGTCAGCTTTGAGGTCAGAGCCAAAACTACCATCAGTGCAAAGCTACACACACACACACACACACACACACACGGCTAACATGTTGCAGTGGCATCAGCACGCCTGACTGAGCCTGCATTCAGAATGTGTTGCGAGAGAGAGAGAGAGAGAGAGAGAGAGAGAGAGAGAGAGAGAGAGAGAGAGAGAGAGAGAGAGAGAGAGAGAGAGAGAGAGAGAGAGAGAGAGAGAGAGAGAGAGAGAGAGAGAGAGAGAGAGAGAGAGAGAGAGAGAGAGAGAGAGAGAGAGAGAGAGAGAGAGAGAGAGAGAGAGATGAGGCAATGGATGGAGACAGAAGATGTCCAAAAACAAAGACAGATGGAGAGTCACTCTGACATATTCACACCAAAATAATGTACAACAAAGATGATGAATATGAAAATGAAGCTGCAGTAGGGGTGAAATATTTGTGAGCGCTGCATATGTGAGCACCATGTGGCACCACAACAAAGGATGCTGCACAGGAACACTGGAAGTGGCATTTGTTTTGCTTCCTTGCGCTTAAAAACATTATTGCTGTAACTGGAAACTGAAAATGCAGAGCTCATGCAAGCACCACCCCCTTGGCCCACACCCCTGCGCTGTATGAAATGCTGGTCACTAGGCCCCAGCCTCTCATTGGCTGACCAGCTCTGAGTCCTGTGGTCTAACTGGCAGCCTTGGGGAATGTTGCTCTGCGCTCTGTGGAGCATAAAAAAGCAGGCACAGGCTGAATCCATTTCCTTCCCATTTTCTCCCTGATTCCATCTTTACTCTGTGTTTACAGTAAAAGAAAAAAAAGCGGTCTTTTCTTCTTGTTTTCACAAAATTTACTCTACATTTTGTGCCTATTTAAAAATGGATCCTGTTCAAGTACACATAGGATAAAAACCTTACACATATTCCACAGCGGTCACTAAATGACCTGAAACTGACAAAATAATAATGAATAAATAAATGACCTAAAATATAAAATCCAGACATTGCTTTTAAATTGTGAACAGAACTGAGTTTTTTTGTAATATATTTCATTCCTGTGAACCTTAAAAATGTGCACGATAGAAGAATGAAATGAGAATGACATCTTGTGGTCAAAATTGGGTACTGCAGTCAATATTTCTAAACAAAGAGTGACTTCCCCACTCCCGTTCTGTGAGTTTCATATCTGTTTACATTTTTACTTAATGTACTTTTAAGCTGATGTGTTTTGCCAAAATGCTCCAGGACGCTTTTGTGGAATGTCGAACTGCATTTAGCCCAATTTCGTCTTTAAACAGTGGTGTCCTCCATTTTTCATTAGGTCCACTGTGGATCAAACGACAGTGAATGGAGTTGTTTGACACAACAGTAGGTGTTCTGCTCTCTTCGGTTAGAATTTGTGTACTTTTCCTTTTCATTCATTATCAGTGACCAATGAGGGGTTTTCCTTCTTTAACTTAAGGATACCATCCACGTTTGCACGTGTCTACTGAATAAAAAGGGCCTGGTCAGGTACTTTGTGCATGCTCCCATATCACACACACGCACACACGCACGCACTCACACACACGCACGCACGCACGCACCATACAGAACCACTGGTACTTACGGAGGAGGTATTCAGCAGCATCTGCCTCATAGTCGGCATCCTCTGGGAAATGATCAATCTTCTTACACACCCCTCTAAATGTTCCTGTGGAGGAAAAGAAAGGATCGGTTCAGATTAATAAAAGGCAATTTTGCACTAAAATGAATTGCTTCTCGGTGGAGTTGTGTCTTGCTGTTTGTAACATTAACTCTAAAATAACGTTAAGTATTTTGTTGATGCATGTTATGTCAAATGATAGAAATGAGCTCAGGATAAATGCAATGCAAGCAAAACATGCATCACCATTAACTCTGCTGGCTGAGTGTCCACCTAAGGATTTACCTCTCTGCCTATGTGTGTGTTACCTTTTCTAATTTAAAACAATAATGACTGTTTCAGTCACCACGAGGCCCAATAACCAGCCCAGAGATTTCTCTACACCCATTTTTGACTCTTTGAACAACCTCAACTTGGAGAAAATAAAAAGGTCATAAACAGATTGATGAGCTAACTGCTAGTCCAGTTAAAAACTATACAGGAGTTCATGCACATGCTATTTTACAAACTTTTACAAGGCTGCGAATTTCATATTACACGTTGTTTATTTATGTCCCCCCCATGTCCTGTGCGGATGTAAAGCAATAAGAATTGATGTCTGAGTTCCAAATGCAAGCCTTTTACTCCCACAGGCAGAGCGTTAAAGATTCAGCTATAATGCCCCGCCTGATTTAAAAAAATTATAACAAATGTTTTGGTTGTTTTTAATCCTGATGGACATGGAGAGGGAAATGAAAGAAAAGGGGAGGGGAGGGAGGGGGGGGAGGGAGGGAGGAAAGGAATAGGTGGAGGAAAAAAGTTTACAAAAATTTAAATAAAAGGATGTACAAGAATCAGCTTCTAAACCTGCAGAAAAAAAGAGGACACACAAAAATGCAAAAGAGCCAAGATTTCACAGTGCCCAACAACATAAGGATACATAACAGCAACATTTACTACTCATGGTGCATTTAGTGCCAACCACAGCCCAAGGTAAATACATCAAAAACACCAGAGTCCATACTTGTGAAAACACCATGTGAGCACCTGTGTGAGTACACGTGCTTTTGCATGTAAGGTTTCTCTACAGGTGTGTCCAGTAGTGAGCGTGAGGGACCACAGACCTGCGGAAGATGGAAGAAATCCACGCTCCAGACATTAAGACAGGGGTGGGCAATCCTGGTCCTCGAGGGCCGCTATCCAGCAGGTTTTAGTTGTTTACCTGCCCCAACACACCTGATTCCTGGATGAATCATCTGTTCAGCAGCTCATCAGGCTCTGCAGCAGCCTGTTAATCACTAGTAGATTCAAACCAGGTGTGTTTAAGCATAGAAACAAGTAAAACCTGCTGGACAGCGGCCCTCGAGGACTGGGATTGCCCACCCCTGCATTAAGAGGTTCCTTCACAGCGTGGAAACCTTTGGGAGACTGAGGCAGGAGCAGCCTCCACCCCACCCCCCGGATCTTGGTGGCCTGAGACCTAAGAGTGCCCAGACCCCGGCAGAGCCCAGGCCCCTTCAAGCGGGCACTGGGAGCGAGCCGGCAGATGCCACAACACCCAGCATCAGATACGAGGGCTGCAAATACGCGGGCAGACCGAGACCCCACCCACTAGCAGGAAATGTGGTGGAGGGAGGACAGGCCAAGATGTCCCAGGAAAGGGGACGAGTCCAAGACCCAAACAATTAAATCTTGAAAAGGTTGATGAAAAACATTCACTTGAAAAACAATTAATTTTTTCTGATTACATAAGATGAAAGTATACGCTTAGTGTCTGATCCTATGAGTCTCTTAACTAAGTGGTCAGAATTAATCACCATTTCTCCAGATAAATGCCATTCAAAAAGTCAGCAGGTAAAATACTGAATTACTACAACTTTAAAGAGCAAGTCACTCCAAATCAACATTTTTTTACTGATGAACTATATAAATGAGTGTCTGATTGTGCTGCAGAAAAAAGTAGTCAAAAATTTGGCATTTTAGTGCATCTTAGTTAAAATTTAAATATTCTGCCTAAAACTGTCAGCGATGCACCATCGTCAGGCAAAAACTCAGCACTGCATTTGAATTGAAATATGCCATTGCTATTGGCTAAGAGGTACATAATGGTGTTAGATGGTACATTATGATGTCACAATGTCGTGAGTGTGTGTATTTGTTAGCGGCTCCACCCTCTCGGTCTGCTAGGCAACAGCATTTGTTGCATTTTTCAAACATGAAGTGGGAGTGGAGTAAGACTCTGGTAAGGGGTGACTTGCTCTTTAACACAAAAACTGCCTTCAAAATATGTCAAAAAGGCCTTTAAGGACAAGAAGAGAAATCAAACACCAAGAATTCGATCATGAATCAAGCTCATTAAAATGATTCATGAAAAGCATCAAGTAAAAGCCATTTGTGTCCAGATCTCTCACATGAATGTGTGTGTTTATTTGTGTTATAGTAAATAAGATGCTGTCTCATTTGAGCACGCCATGTGTCGTGCAGAGTGTGACTCATCCTCAATCTCCTCAACACACACACACACACACACACACACACACACACACACACACACACACACACACCAGTGTGCGTGTGTGTGCATGTGAATTTGTGTTTATTTGTACCATGCAGATGTGTAACTATACTGTGTGCATCCTCCCACCCATCTTTCAGTCCCATTCACACATGGTCAACACCACAGGGGCTATGAAAGAGAGCGGGACAGAGGAAGGATGAAGTGGCAGAGCTGCAGAGAGATGAAAAGGGAGGAGAGAGAGAGAGAGAGAGAGAGAGAGAGAGAGAGAGAGAGAGAGAGAGAGAGAGAGAGAGAGAGAGAGAGAGAGAGAGAGAGAGAGAGAGAGAGAGAGAGAGAGAGAGAGAGAGAGAGAGAGAGAGAGAGAGAGAGAGAGAGAGAGAGAGAGAGAGAGAGAGAGAGAGAGAGAGAGAGAGAGAGAGAGAGAGAGAGAGAGAGAGAGAGAGAGAGAGAGAGAGAGAGAGAGAGAGAGAGAGAGAGAGAGAGAGGTGCAGGCTCTGAGCAAATGAATGACTAAACCTAATAGCTTCTTTGCTCTGGAAGAGGCTCTTTACAGTACCGGCACTGATGCATCTAGCACCAGCAGTTAGGGATACAAACTGATTAAAAAGACTTGATGGACTCTTTTGACTTAAAGACTAATCATTTTCATATGAATCACACTCTATTTAGTTACACATTAATTGATTCAATTAAATTCTAAATACGAGCATATGTATAAAATCACTTTAGAACCTCGACTTGTAATTATCACTTCTTTCTTGTTTTTGTTGAACATCCTCTTTTAGTTTTATAGTGCAGTGACTCGCGTTGTTAAAGGAATGTTCACGTCTAGAAACTAAAGGTCTTACTGGGTACATACACACATAATGAAATGGTTGCCATGGCGACAAAGTTACAGCAGTTTCCCATCCCTCTCTGTTCTGAGTGACGAGTATTTAGTTTAAAGAAATAAACCATGAACAATCCATCTGTCCATTCATCCATCATCTGTCTGTCCATCCATCCATCTGTTTGTCCAGCTGTCTGTTCATCCATCCATCTGTCTATCCATCATCTGTCTGTCTAGCCATCAATCTTTCCATCCATCTGTATGTTTATCCAGCCATCTTTTTTTCAGTTTGTCCATTCATCCATCCACCCATCCATCCATCCATCCATCAATCTATTCTGCCATCATCTGTCTGTCTTGCCATCCATTTATCCATTAATTTGTCTGTCTATGCATCCATTTGTTTGTTGTTCATCCATCCATCCATCCATCCATCCATCATTGAGTCCATCTATCTATCCATCATCTGTCTGTCCGCCTGTCTAGCCATCGATCTTTCCATCCTTTCGTATGTTTATCCATCCATCTGTCTGTCTAGCCATCCATCCATCCATCCATCCATCAATCCATCCATCTGTCAATTAATCCATCTATCTATCTATCTATCTATCTATCTATCTATCTATCTATCTATCTATCTATCTATCTATCTATCTATCTATCTATCTATCTATCTATCTATCTATCTATCTATCTATCTATCTATCTATCTATCTATCTATCTGTCTGTCTGTCTGTCTGTCTGTCTGTCTGTCTGTCTGTCTGTCTGTCTGTCTGTCTGTCTGTCTGTCTGTCTGTCTGTCTGTCTGTCTGTCTGTCTGTCTGTCTGTCCGTCCGTCCGTCCGTCCGTCCGTCCGTCCGTCCGTCCGTCCGTCCGTCCGTCCGTCCGTCCGTCCGTCCGTCCGTCCAGCCAGCCAGCCATCCATCTTTCCGTCTATTCAAATGTTTATCCAGCCATCCTTTTGTCAGTTTGTCCATCCATCCATTAAGCCATCATCTGTCTGTCTAGCAATCCATCTGTTTGTCAGTCTATGCATCCTTTGTTTGTCAGTTCATCCATCCATCCATCCATCCATTAAGCCATCCATCCATTAAGCCATCCATCCATTAAGCCATCATCTGTCTGTCTAGCAATCCATCTGTTTGTCAGTCTATGCATCCTTTGTTTGTCAGTTCATCCATCCATCCATCCATCCATCCAATCATCCATCCATCAATCCATTCATCTGTCAATTAATCCATCTATCCATCCATCATCTGTCTGTCTGCATGTCTAGCCATCGATCTTTCCATTCTTTCGTATGTTTATCCATCCATTTTTTTTGTCAGTTTGTTCATCCATCCATCCAGCCATCCATCCATCCATTCAGCCATCATCTGTCTAGCCATCCATCCATCTATCTATCCGTTTGTCTGTCTATGCATCCATTTGTTTGTCAGTTCATCCATCCATCCATCATCCATCCATCCATCCATCCATCCATCCATCCATCCATCCATCCATCGTCTGTCTGTCTGCCTGTCTAGCCATCAATCTTTCCATCCTTTATCCATCCATTTTTTTGTCACTTTGTTCATCCATCCATCCATCTGTCTGTCCATCCATCCCTCCACCTATTCAGCCATCATCTGTCTGTTTATCCATCCATCCAGCCACATGTCTGTCTATCCATCCATCTTTCCATCCATCCAGCCATCAGCTGTCTGTCTTTCCATTCATCTACCTGTCCGTCCATACATCCATCCATTATCCATCTATCTGTCTGTCTCTGTCTGCCCATCCATCCACCCATACATCATGGCTTGGTGTAACTGTTTGGTCTATCTGTGTAAAAAGACGACTCAGAGGAAGTGTGTGAGGTATCATCCATCAGAGGGAAAATCCACCTCCTGCCTTTTAAACTAACACATTTGGATCAAAGTTTTTGATGATTTGGGCATTCGCTAAATGAAATATCCACGAAACACAAGCACACAAAACTCATCAGTTTGAACAAATTCATGAACATGAACAAAGGAGGAAATCAGAGTTAGGAGCTTTACTTTCTTAAACCAGTCACACTCAGCTGAATTTAAACACACTCAGGTGATCATATTTAGAGGAACAATGTTATGATTCAAGATTTTAAAGAGATTTACTTTAAATTAGCAAGAAAATGTTCCACACATCAAGATGAAGTGAGAAAGAATAGATCAGAGAAAGGTGAAGACCAGTGGTCGAAATCAAGATTTGGATCACTGTCAGTCAAATGTGCCATGACTGTCCTTTTCATGTGGACCAGTGCAGGTGTTGTGGGATGTGGGAACATGAGTCACCTGTTTGTTAGTTCTCTGAGTGTTTCATATAAGCTACCTTTAGATGCCTTATCAGCAAATGAGTCAGTCAGTGTCAGATAGGCTTGTGTCAAGTGTCATAACCAGCCGATGATCCTTCAGCTACTCAACCCAAGCACACACATCGAGGCGGACCAGATCAGACCTCTCAAATTAATATCTCTGGAAAACGCTCTTGTCATTAAAGCAGCTTAACAAGAATATATCTCCAAATCTGATTGTTAAAGAGACCATTTTTACCATTATTCTCTAGAAATATCCATCAAAATGTTGTTGAAAATGAATAAAATGTTGCCCAGTAGTTGAAAAATCTCAGTGGCTTTGTAACATATAACCATAAAAATCTGGTCTAAAATACATTTAGAGAGGATCTAAGTCTGGGCGATGCCACAGTAAACGCCGTGTTTCCTTCTACGGGAGCCTATGAGGATAAAATGCATTTACTGATTTGTAACAAGCGATTACAAAACTTTCACCATTCATAAAAGTTGTTTTACACATTTACCCCTTTGTTTACCCCACTGATGTGTTTGTCGTTTTGCTGGAAGTTGTGCTTCCAGGGATTTTTGACCCTAATGACCATTTGTTGGTAAGGTCTTAAGCCGGGATCACACTGTGCAAAATATGGCCGTCTAAGCCAAATCCCTCGTTGAGAGCATAATTGTGTAAAAAAGCGGTGAACATGAGGGTGATTTGGAAATCTATGGTCGTCCAGTCTGACTGCGACAGCTTTTTGAGCCGTCTCACGACCAAAGGCAGGCTTCAAGCACTGCTTGAAAACCTACGATTCCCATCTGCAACCAACCAATCAAACACATCTTCAGGACGCCGCAGCAGCAAGACCCCTCCTCTCAGAGCTTCGGTTTCACTTCATCTTTAAAAAGCGGATTATAAACTACGCACCAGTTTTTATTTCTGTTAATAGCCCAAGTTAAACCAGAGTTAACCTTTTATACTTTTGCTGCAGGGGGACAGAGGAAACTGCGCTCAGTGCGATGAGATGTTACGGAGCTCCTGAGTAATTAGTGAGACAGATACAAGCCCCCACAATGCGGCTCAAAAATTGAAGCAATCCCGGAAGTAAGAAAAATTGCAGTTCCACCCTTATCCACTAGGGGCTGGTGTCAGAAGCGAGCAAATCCTCATTGACTCCCATATTAAAAATACCAATTTCACAGCAGAAATAAACATGTTTACAGCCTGGTACCAAAACATGTTTTTGTTTAAATTATCTAGTTTACACTCATGACAACTCTGAGAGGGGTGAATTTTTCTCACTCTTCTGTTTAAGTGTATTAAAAGCCTAAAATTCTGTATAATTAATGAGCATCAGACCCACGTGACCACAGAGCTAGCTCCGTGGAAAGACCTCAGTAGAGCCTCGGTCTGGCTTGAAAACTGTTCTGAGATTTTGAGTCTCTGTGTGTGTGTGTGTATTCTTTTTTGGATATTTTTTGTGCAATTGTTGGACAAAATGACTTGCTGTGGCATTAATTGCACTAATAGAGCGACCAAGGAGTCTCCGCTTCATTTTTTTCGGTAAGTAAAATTATATTTATGTATTTTAGGTCACTGCCGAGCTGAGCTTAGATTTTAACATGTACTGTTTAACCATGAAATTTAAATGTAATAGGGTAAAATCCAGTGCATTTAACATAATGCTGCACTTTAGAAAATGGGTTGAAATATAACATGTTGGTGGAGCTGGGTTCCCACTATCGGCTTGTGGAGGTCTCGGGAGACCGATGTTTTCCACCCGTTCTCCCCTCCCCGGTTGTAGCTAGGTTGCTACCTCCGTTAGCTTAGCTCCCACCTCCGTGTTAGCTTTGGGTTAGCTTCAGGTTAGCTTGTAGCTAGTTTGACTGGGTGTCGTCAGTTGATCCCAGCCTTACAGCCCCACCCTCAGCTCCACCTCTCTTCCCTTTTGTGGAATTGTCTGGGCTTGATAGAACGGTCAAAATGGCGGTGGTGGCCACCTCTCATTTCTCCTCAAAAAAGTGTTATTGAGCCTATGGAAACCCATTGTCCAATACTTATATGTCGATGGACAGATATTGGCGCGATCAGATTGTCACTTCTCTGTAGTTTAGTTGGCTTTTTATGAATAAAGGAGAAGAATGAATGACCAGCAGACAGCTCAGCTGTTTAGCTGAAAGACAGGAATAGGAGACCTACAGCCGGAGTCTGACGCCAAAGCGAGAGTTTTAAAAATGAACCTTCCTCTTAGAGGAAGTTGAGCTGGGTCATGAGCTGACACTAGAAAGAAACATTACCGGCGGTGCTTTATCTTATCTTTCTTTTGGTTAGCGGTATGCTTGGTGTCGTATGCTTTCCGCAAGACATCGCCTCACGAGGCCAGGTGCCTTGACATTGAGAAGCACCTGAAGTCACTTTAAACTGTTTATGAAAGTGAGATTTTGGACTTTTCAGCTTATTAAACATTGATACACATTGTTCAGAATAGATGAGATGTTCTTCTCTATCATCACTTATTCCTCCTTTATCTCTTCTTTCTGTCTAATTCACCAAACCTTTGAATCCTTCAGATTCCTAAACTTTAGTCAGTACTTTTTCTGCTGCTTCTGGAGCCTTTCTGGACCAGCTTTTGGCTTCCCTCAGGTTTGACCCATTTTCCACCTCTGAAGCCATTACCTGTCTTCAATCTCTGGTTATAAATCATTCAGTAACCCTCAACCAGTTTTGAGTTGGAAGCATCTCGTCCTTTCCTAATATGGAAAATATGGTCCCAGTGGACAAAGATCCTCCATAATGTCATTTGTCCTTCAGATAGCCAAATAAGCAAAGTCTCAACAGAATCATCTTCAAAACCTATTAGCTTCTCTAGCCTAAGCACTTAGAGCTAAAACTCCACTAGATGCTGCAACCCAACGTGCATTAACTATTATCGCAGATTTATTTATTCCAGCCCCTGAGCATAGCAACATTAATAAATTATAAATGTTTGGTTGTCCTTTTTTAAATAAAGATTTTGCTCAAAGGTTCTACAACGACTGACATGGACAGATGAGGGTTGCTTAAATCAGCCACCCTATGGCTACAGGGCAAACTCCAAACCCCTGAGCCACAGTCGCCTCGTTTCCACTGATGGAATAAAGATGGTCTTTTCGAATGTCCTGATCTACACGACTGAGAAGTTTGTTCAATTCTTGTTAGAGGTGTGTTTTGGCAGGAATCTAGTGCAGAGTTTGGCTACCCGCAGCACTTTCATCCATCTGATGCGGCTCTCTGCTTGTAAAATAATGAATGAGTATTTAATTAAATTGTCTTATTTTACTTTTTGTTGTAAATGGAAAGGTTGTCTGCGTGAACCTGAGCAGGACCAACCCGGTCTCCTGTGAGACCCGGTTGACAGGTCACCTGCTTGTGTGTAATCAAATGTGTCTTTAAGCGCTTTCTGAACTGAAGAGGATGAGATTCTGGACTTTGCCTCAGACAGACTCATGAATGTGTCGCCACAAGTCTCTCTGAGAGAAAGGGCGAGGAAAACACTTGCTTCAGTGAGAGGAATCTTCTCGCATGCGCTCTGGTTCCGCGACGCGCCCCAAGCCCCCGAGCTCCACATCTTCAGCTCGCTGTCCACCTTACGTGTGAGCTGACAGCGAGCTGCGCTGAGCAGCATCCAGCTCATTTGTTCTGATGGGAATCTTTTCCTGAATGATTTAGCTACCTCCGCGATGTGCGTACTGATTAAAATGTCAGCACATCGGAATGCGTCGAGGTAATTCTTTCTATTCTTTCTCCATCAAAATAAACGGTAAAAGACAGGAAATATCCGGTCAGTGTGAAGTTTGCGAACCCTGCCATTTGACTGTTTTGCCTTCTTGTGAAGACTGTTGCAAAGAGAAACATGAATAACACCAGAGCCACACGCCAAGGGCGTGTCCAGGGAGTGGCCTGGGGTAGCACATGCCACCCTTGGAATCTGATTGGCCACCCCAGGTGTCACCACACTAATTTACCTTTAAATAGGCTTTTCATTGTCCACAAAAGGCTTGGGGGTAAAACAAAAAGGCATAACCATTGGTGCCACCCATGCACAAAGTTGTGCCTCACCTGGGCCACCCCAGTATAAAAGATCTGGACACGCCACTGCCACACGCACTGTGCCGTTATCTCAGTCACTGTAAATGAGGGAAAAAAGGGATGATCGGATCCTTTTCAACAATGTTTAATGTAAAGTTTCATTCTGTACAAAGTTTAATTACAACAATCCGACGAGACGGAGCCCGGATTTGTATTCTGAACAGTTTAAACATGTTTTAAAAAGAGACGTGTGTGACGCATCAAAAAGCGGCACCTGCTCAACTATTAAATGGTAAAAGGCCTGTAGTTGTATAGTGCCTTATTAGTGTTCTACAACCCCCCAAGGTGCTTCACAACACAATCAGTCATTCACCCATTCACACACACATTCACACGCTGGTGGGGATGAGCTTCGATGTAGCCACAGCTGCCCTGGCAGAGGCGAGACTGCCGAACACCGGCGCCACCGGTCCCTCTGACCACCACCAGCAGGCAAGGTGGGTTAAGTGTCTTTCCCAAGGACACAACAGTAGAATTCTCTGGTCAGGGCTGGGATTGAACCTGCAACCTTCTGATTACTGGACAACCCGCTTTACCTCCTGAGTTACTGCTGTCCCAAACCACTAACAGTGAAAAATATCAGAATATTGTAGGCACAGACGAGCTACAACGTCTGGATCAATTTTATTCAAATAGTTTTTAAAACGATCTTCTGTTGAAAGATAACTTTGACGTACACGAGCGACCGGTATTGGTTGCTGTCACCTGTTGTGATCGGTTAAAGGTGGGCCCACAGCCGTGAGCCGCCATGGCTCCGGGTGTTTTCTTTATAAAGGAATAATGGCTCTTTGATGAGAAAAGGTGGCCAACCCCTGATCTAGTGATATGGTATTTATCTCACGGGGGGAAGATATGATATATTTGCGAAAAGAAAACCCAGATGATTATTGCTTTTTTAAATAATTAATTTAATTGGAAAACTCTGGCCAGACGCTTCCAAGACACTTCCCGTGTTATTGCGAGATCTTGTAGTTCTGTCAGAATGACAGCAGTAAAAACTGCTGCCACCTAGCAGTTGGAGTTAGAATTGCACCACATAAAAGAAATACTGTGAATCTTCGCATGTAAATTCTCAGTATATGTTTACGTATTTAGCAGACGCTTTTGTCCAAAGAGACTTACAGGTGATAATGAAGCCAGCAGGTTGCCCTTGAGGCTAACAACAAACACTATTCAGTCAATCCTAGGTGGCAGTGAGGCAACATAATCGATCATAAAGGGAAGTGAACAAGGAGTGGACAGTAGAGAGGGGGGACGGGTGCAGGGAGGGTGCTAGTTTAGAAGATGCTCTCTGAAGAGCAGGGTCTTCAGGAGTTTCTGTAAAATCGACAAAGACGCCCCTGTTCTGGTAGTGATTGATGGGCCATTGCACATTTGTGGAACGATACATGAGAAGAGTCTGGATTGTCCTGAGCGTGGTGTAGGCACTGCTAGCCGACGATCCTTTGATGACCGGAGCGGCCGGGCCGAGACGTAAGCCTTTGCAAGAGGATTCAGGTAGATGGGAGCCGTACCATCTCGGACTTGCTAGTGTTAGTGATTTGAATTTGATGCGTGCTGCTAGCGGTAGCCAGTGGAGCTCAATGAACAGAGGGGTGACGTGTGCTCTTTTAGGCTGATTGAAGACCAGACGCGCAGCTGCATTCTGGACCATTTGAAGAAGTCTCACAGTACAGGCAGGAAGACCAGTTAGAAGGGCATTGCAGTAATCGAGTAGATTGCACCAGGAGCTGGGTGGTATATTTTCTTAGGTAGGATCTGATCTTTTGTATATTATACATGTAAAAATCAAAGCACCTGCTTTTAAATATCGATTCAGTTTCATAACATAAAATATTGCGTCACTTCAGGCTATAGTTATCCCTATTTCTTATCATTCCTCTTCCAGATGCTAAGCAGCGTTGAGGGTATTCCTAATGCAGAAAACAAACTGGTCTACCAAGTGATCCAGAGTAGCAAACATGACCTGAAATGTTTCTTTTTATCTTCATGTAGCCTTGACATCCATGCAAACCAATTCTTGACCCAGACTGAGGTATTTATTTTCAGCAATTCCAAAGACCCCAAGACATCAAACCAATATCTAATGGTTTCCTCTTATTGCCTGTGTCTGGGTGAAAGAAATGGAGCACTTAAACACATGAAAAGACCTCCAAGTAACACCTATTATCTCCACCTCAGCAAAAGTGTTATTTCTTTTCAGAGTACTCTGTAGGGCACAAAGATATAGTCTACCCAACAGAACACAAAATCAGTCTAAAGGCCCCAATGTTGCAGGATTCACGAGAAACATGACTGATTGAGCTTCATTAACGTAATCCAGTGGTTCCTAACCTGGGGGTCCCGACCCCCACAAGGGGGCGCCAAAGCCTCTCAGTGGGTCGCCCGGACCTCTCCACTTTAAGGGGTTAAAACTTCCTTTATTACTTGTTTATAGCCTACAATTTGCTCACATTTTTTTCATGAGTGAAAAGTTTACTGATATTAAGACAGGAAATAATTAGTACAGAAAAAGTAACACACTTTTAAGAACATTTTACTCAGCTCACTGTTTTATTTTCAAGTGTCAAAAGTTCATTAGAGATAGGACTGGTTGATTAATCACAGCCTTTACAGTAAATAATCTAGTATAAACAGTAATATACACATTTAAGTACATTTTGCTCAGTGTATTTTTTATGTGTCAAACGTTTATTGAAAGGAATGATTGATTTATCAGTGTTTACAAGAAACAATGTGTTCAGAGAAGTAATACAAACTGTCAAGCACATTATGCTCTGTTTGGTTTTGTTAATGACTTTGTTCTGTACTGGAGCCTACGATTACTGTTATCTATTGAACCAAAGCATATTAAAATGTGCTTGAACAATTTTATCATTTCTTAATACTGTTTGTACTGGAAGAGAGAATGGGAGGGGGTCGTCAAAAATTTTACTGGTTAAAAAAGGGGTCCCTTGGGAAAAAGGTTGGGAACCACTGACGTAATCAATAGATAGAAAGCCATCAGCTCGATGTGCCACACCATTGTATTTGTACGCTTTAAACACACAAGCACACGTGACTGTCTTGAACACACACACACAGGAGACATGTTCCTTCTAAAAGGTTGAGGTAGTCAGTGGTGTGCTGGTGTCTCGATGTCAAATACAAACAAAAACAAAACAGCTGACAGACATGATCAATTTTTAAAGTCAATGTTTCTAATGTTCATATTAAAGTCAAGGATTTTCCCATTGCATCAGGCCAGGTCTGCTTATAGAGTCACAGACAGGCATTGCAATGGTAGGAATAATAAACACACAGAGTAACTAGTTAAAAAGCGCCTGTAAACAAGGTCAAAAGGGAGACAAACACAAACAACAATGTGAGCCCAAATACCCCCACGCCTGTGACAAAACTAGCCAGGAGACGCCAGATTTTGTCCTTGATCTCTGTGCTGCACAAACACTAGACACCGACTAAAACACCATAAGTCATCATATACATTACCTCACTATGCAACCAATCTTCTCCTTGGATTCGTTCACTAACATTTAAAGTGCCTGAAAAGAACTTCAAGGCATTTCTTTACTACCCTCAGGTTTCATGCCTTGTATCGTTCAAAGGAATGAAATGTGTGAGTTTGAGTCATTCCTCTATTTTCATTTGCATAACTTCTACGATCAATACCATACAAAATGGTCAAGAGACATAGGCTGTAGGTGTCCAAGGTAGTAAGAAACAAATCATTTGAAAAATATGGAATAAACTGTGAGGAAATTGCACATTACTGAGAATCAATACTTGTCTTTTGAAGAAGGTCTAAACTAGGGCTGCACAATATATCGCTAATAGATAGTTATCGCGATATCAGCATACACAATATGCATATCGCAAAGAACCGATAAATATCGCAATGAATGGTCAGCTCAAATATTTGCTACACATAAGGCATTCTGTCAAACGGAAGCGTGATGTTTTTCGAACAAATCAAACAGAGCTCTTCACCCATTTGGCAAATTAGGTGGATTCTTATAGGTCAGATGCCCGCCCCTGAGGCGGACGGCACTTAATTTTGATGGTTAGCAAACACCAGAGTTAGCTTTGTTCTGCTCTTTCTGCTGATTCGGCTTTTCCCGGGATCCATTGATTGCCTTTTCTTTTTCGTTTTCTTTTTCCCTTTTCTCACATCTTTGCTTTCCTCATTTTTATGATATTTGTAGTCATTTTAAAATTTCTTTGTTTTTGAATATTTTTGTTCCTCAGTGAGGTTTTTATTTATCACAAGTAATATCGTCATCGCAATATTAATCACTGTTATCACAAATCGCAGGTTTCCCTAATATCATGCAGCCCCAGTCTAAACAAACAATCAATATGCAAGAAACAAGAAGCTGTAAATAAAAACTTTTTGAATCGTATGTAGTAAGAGGTTCTGGTGATCATCGTGATTTGTTTTATATTTCTGTGATGTTTTATGTTGAATACTATAAAACTACTTTTAACTTCCTGTTTTAAAACATTAGAGAAGTACACACACGCACACGCACACGCACACACACGCACGCACACGCACGCACACACACACACACACACACACACACACACACACACACACACACACACACACACACACACACACACACACACACACACACACACACACACACACACACACACACACATGTCTATCTTTCTATCATAGTGAGGACCATCCACTGACTCCCATTCATTTTTGTGACTGTATTATGTCTATTCTCTATTCTGTCTTTCTCGTTTGTTCTTTATTCTATCTTTTCAATCTTTTTCTATTCTGTTTTTCTATTCTGCATTGATACGAACCAACAATGGAGGGGAGTTTCTGAGTGACATGCGCCGGCCCGTGCATTGCCAGTGACTCTCTACTCCAAACTGTTTTGGTCAAGGTACTGATTCAGGGGGATGTCACTGAGATACATCTACTCCATCTACTCCACCTAACCATAACCAATGCTTATCTACTCCTAACCCTAACCTTAACTAAAACTTAATTCACGCCATACCTCTAAAACCAACTGGTAAGCTTCTAAAAAAGTGAGGACCACAAAAACGTCCTCACATTGTAAGGAAAAAAGTGAAAATGGTCCTCAGTATGTAGTAACTACAAGAACACACACACACACACACACACACACACACACACACACACACACACACACACACACACACACACACACCCCCCAACAACACTTTTAGGATGCTAGCATATTTAGCATTTGGTGTTTTTCTGGTGAGAAACATGTTAGTTTGTAGTTTTCTTGGTTCATTTTTTACTACAGAAGACCTCAGTGCCACTGACAATCTGGGGAAACCCCACCACTAAACTCAACCTCCAGAACATGAACCAAACCTACTCGCAGCGTTTTGAAAATGGCAAACTTTGTTTGACTTTTAGTATCGCAAATTCATGCCATCGTCTGCCCTGTACCGTGATGTTTATCCTACTGCCAGCATCTTGCCAATACAAATCCTATAAGAACTCTATAATTTAATGGTAATCATAGAGAACCCACGAGACTTTGAGAACATTATTTGCATGAGCAGAAGAAGAACTAAAACTTGAACAAAGGCCTTATTAGACATTTTAACAAATGGCTTTTGCTGGTGAGAGGACGACCTTGTCCACTCAAATCGTCCCCAATCAGTTGGCTTGTTTAACAAAGGCTGGATGCATGTGGCCGCATGCTCCGGATTGAATTTGTTTTACGAACTAGAGGAAACAGGGATGAGCGAGCAACGGGAAAGAAAGTTGAAAAGCGGAGCAAATTGGACTGCTTGTTTCCTCGGAGTCCCTCTGACAGCTCAGTCTGGGTGACTGGGCCACTTTCTCGCTGTATGTCTACCTCCCTCAGTCTCTCTGATTACCTCTTTGCCAGTGAAGGAGAACGGGAGCGAGGGAATGAGGGGGGTGGGGTGGGGGCTAGTTTCCACGGTGACGGCTGATGAAAGAGAACGAGGAAGGTTCTGCTCGGTTGCACACCTCTTTTCTTTCTCTCTTCTTCCTTCCCCCTCTTCCCCCAACTGTACTTCCTCTTTTCCTTCAACTTCCTCTAAAACAATTCTCTTTTTGTGTTTCCAATCTTCTCATTTGCCCTTCTGTGGCACATGCCATTACTCGCTTAACAATCACACATTTTCCATTTACCTCCCTCCTTTTTTATCTCTTCTCAACTTCTAACAGTTTAATAAGTGTCCATTTCAGCCCTGGTCAAAGATACACGAACACGAGAACATCACACACACATGCAGCCTCCATTCTTTTCCTTCATGACAGAGTTTAGAAGCAGTCTGCTGTTTCATTAGGCTGCCGGGGGCACTGTCATGAGGCGCACTGACTAAAATGCTAATGGAAAAATTAGAATTCCAATAAATGAAACTATGGTGGCACAAAGGAAAAAAATCCAGAGGCTATGAGTTGATGCAGTGGACCTCCACTCACTGTTGTACTTTAGCCAGTGTGACCTTCACCGCGGTGGATGACACAAAAACTTTGTTTTAGCTTCATTAATTGAATATTCTAGACTCGACCATTTAAAACCCTTGTAGGTGCTATTTTTTATGTTTTTCCTGTGTCTGGTTGTGTTAATACACTTTATGAATTTTGCTAATTTTCCCATAAAAGACAGAATACCAGAACTGTGGTTTCTCTTCTGTTATGACTCTAGATCACCACGTGTTACACTTAGTAGAAGAAGAAACAATTTTTTATATAGTGCCTCTCAAGATCCCCACAGACATCCTTCTAGCTTGGACGTAACTTTTTTTATCTCGATTGAAGCCACTTCTGAGGTTTTTTAAGAGCCGCTCCAAAAGATGGTTGTTCTTCACACTTCCTGTGAACTATCTAGTGGTCTGCGCTTTAGCTCTAATGGCCAGAAGCTCCCGGATCTCTACGTCACTCCAGTTTGTCATCTTAGCTACTGTTTTCAAATGTGGAACTGACTCCCTATGGTTTCTTACATTTTCAATATTGTTTCTGGCCGGGGCTCGGCGGACACCATCATGCAAAGGCATGATCTTCATTCAGAAGTCTGCTATTGCAGTAATATTGCTATCAAGCTTGGCGGCACTATTGCCACAATATTCTCGCCTCGCCAAGCTGAATTCAAGTCTTTCGAATGTCTTGTGGGTTATTCTCTGTGGAAAAAAAGCTCTGATCCTTTTCCCACTTATCCAGGTCCAAGTTAAGGAGGCGGAAGTCCAGCGTGTCCTCTCCCAAGCCGCCTCCTCCAGTGGGATCCCATGGCGTTCCCAAGTCTGAATTAGGACTGGACGATAATTCAATAGTTCAATAGACGTGGTGCGATAGGAAAAACTATTGGTCAATAAAAGTTTGATAAAAAAAAAGTTTCATTTTTTCATTATAACCTATCAGGTAGCAGCATACTAGACTCACTGCTTACTCCTAACTAATCAAAACCACAGACTCGGGCACGCTACATCACCAGGCCCTCCCCTCTAAAGCCAAAACAGAGCATGAGGCAGCAAGATGTCTCAGCGAGAAGAGGAGTGGAAAAAATAAAAATACCCTAAATAAAATGGCCAGGGCTGCACGTGAAATATATTTTCTACAATTAAAAAAACTTTTTTCAATAATTATCGATATCGATCAATAAAAACTCATTTGTTATCGATATACTTTTTTCTATATCGTTCAGCCCTGGTCTAGATGTACAATTCCTCAACATAACCCCGATGATGTCACATCACAAGACAACCTCTGAAGGCGTAGTTTTATCTATTAGTCAGGAAAAGGTCCCATTCATTAAAGAGCAAGTTCCCTGAGAAACCATTTTTAATTGCTACTTGTGAAAATGATAGGTCACTCTGAGTTTTTCATGCTGACCGAACATGAAAATAGTCTCCTACAACTGTCTCCTTCATTAGCTTCTGATAGAAAATAGAATGGAAAAACGTTCGGTTTAGAAAAGCCTGACAGATCTTCGCCACACTGTCACTGGACTCACCCATCGTGACTCGCGACGGGGAAGGCTGTTGTTGGTTTAGCATCCAGGAAACAGCAGAGAGCGTGTCAGATAGTAGATGCTAAGCATTACTGCGGCAGAACTCCTTCAGACCTGTGTTATAAAGCATTAACGTTGCAGATCATACTTAGTGGAAGTGTCACGTCAACATTTATTTATATAGCACATTTAAACTGCACTGTTGTTTCCCCAAAGTGCTGCACAACAGTAACAATAATAAAAACAGAGTCAACAAAGCATTTAAATACATATGTATTTTTTAAATTCCGATTATTTCTTTACTCAATAATTGTATTATTGTTATGTTGTTTTACAATTATGTCTTGAATAAATAAGATCAATTTATGGTTTGAGAAACATTAAGATGATTTATTAACACTGGCTTTTGCTGGGGGGGGGGGGGGGGCAGCAATTTTCCATGGCCACCCCTGGCCACCCCTTGGGGGCGCCATTGCTGGACTATCGCAAACCATAAACTTTAGCTCATGTCTTTACTAATTACAATAACTATCTGTTTCACAGATGTTTAACCCTAACCCTAACCCTAACCCAAGACAAAACACTAACATAAAACAAAAACTTTATAAATTGGCTCCCCTGTTTTCTAAAGACCAACATTCTGCATTTGCTGAAGCACGGTTCATCACACCTCTCTTCACTCCGAACAGATGAATATTGTCCGACTATCCCAAAAGGCTCTGATCCATCTCTCAAAACGCCTCTCCAATCACTGGTTCACTCCTGTCACCTCGACACTCCTTCCTCCTTCCTCCTTTATGCTTAAAGACACCAAAATGGTCATTTACTTGATCAATCCCTTTACCTTGAACCCTCTTCTGTTACCAGGTGATTTTAGATTACTAGTCCAGGCAAATAGCCCCTGGAGATCCAGCTGAGACAGAGAGCAGAGACGTGGCTCATCCATCATTTCTCCCCCCCCCCCCCCCCCCCCCTCCACCATATTCTTCATCTTCATTCATGAATGCTCTGGTTTCTTTCATTCATGCGTTTATCCTCCTGCCACCCAGGTCCCTCCCTCGCTTTTCTCACCACCCCAGCAGCCAGCGCACCTGCAGAGAGCCAACATTTACTACCAGAAGGAAACCGCACGCTGTTACCTGGCAAAGGGATCTCGCACTTTCACCATCACACATTCACACCGCGGTGTGTGCAAATGCAGAGTTCATCAGCGTTTTTGTTTAAAACCCTGACCCTATTTTCATTATTTCATTATTTGCCTCTTCTGACTTTAGTAATGTAGAAAATATTAATGTTCAAGTACAAACACCACCCACACCCAAAGAATCTTTATGCGTTTGTATTCAGAAAAGCAACTTAAATAACCACTAGATGTCCTCAACTCCTTTGGTTGTTCAAAAGTGAAGCCAAAAATATCTAATTCACAGCTAGGTCCCCACACGTGGTCAACTTACAACCATTATCAACCTATTTGTGCATAATAAATAAAACGATTAGTCCTCCTTGAGACAAGAGCAGACTTTCTGAGTTTGTTTCTTTGTCCCCTTGCTGACTCTGAAACAGATCATTCTACAGTTTATGTTCTGAACTCATGCGTGACTTCTGCACATGTTTGCTGTAAAGCACAGGATTTTATTTTACAGTCACTCGTCTCCACACATCTCCAGACTCGTTACTCTCAGGACAAAATCTGAGATTGACAAGAGACTTAAAGTTAAATCACGGTTGTTCTGCAGAAGAGTGTGCACAAGTGAGTATCTATATGTCTCTGTGTTGTGTGTGTGTGTGCACAACATTGTGCTGACATTGTGTTAACTTTCCACTCTGCTCCCTCAGCCCGGCTTATTTGGTGGCTTGGGGATATCCCAGAATTTGTCTATTTATTCATTTAATTAAAAATGTGAGTGTGCTTTCAGAAAGCCTTGAACCTGCACCATCTGGTCTTGTAATAGTCTTCTATGCCCTCACACATTCATTAATGTACACACACACTAAGAGAGGTGGTGTGTGTATATTTTTTTAAATCCATTAAGCAAATACAGGTCCTTCTAAAAAAATTAGCATATTGTGATAAAGTTCATTATTGTCTGTAATGTACTGATAAACATTAGACTTTCATATATATTAGATTCATTACCCACAACTGAAGTAGTTCAAGCCTTTTATTGTTTCTAATATTGATGATTTTGGCATACAGCTCATGAAAACCCAAAATCCCTATCTCAAAAAATTAGCATATCATAAAAAGGTTCTCTAAACGAGCTACTAACCTAATCATCTGAATCAACTAATTAACTCTAAACACCTGCAAAAGATTCCTGAGGCTTTTAAAAACTCCCAGCCTGGTTCATTACTCAAAACCGCAATCATGGGTAAGACTGCCGACCTGACTGCTGTCCAGAAGGCCATCATTGACACCCTCAAGCAAGAGGGTAAGACACAGGATGAAATTTCTGTTCCCAGGGTGCTGTATCAAGGCACCTCAGTGGGAAGTCTGTGGGAAGGAAAAAGTGTGGCAGAAAACGCTGCACAACGAGAAGCGGTGACCGGACCCTGAGGAAGATAGTGGAGAAGGACCGATTTCAGACCTTGGAGGACCTGCAGTGGACTGAGTCTGGAGTAGAAACATCCAGAGCCACCGTGTACAGGCGTGTGCAGGAAATGGGCTACAGGTGCCGCATTCCCCAGGTCAAGCCACTTTTGAACCAGAAACAGCGGCAGAAGCACCTGACCTGGGCTACAGAGAAGCAGCCCTGGACTGTTGCTCAGTGGTCCAAAGTACTTTTTTCGGATGAAAGCAAATTTTGCATGTCATTCGGAAATCAAGGTGCCAGAGTCTGGAGGAAGACTGGGCAGAGGGAAATGCCAAAATGCCTGAAGTCCAGTGTCAAGTACCCACAGTCAGTGATGGTCTGGGGTGCCATGTCAGCTGCTGGTGTTGGTCCACTGTGTTTTATCAAGGGCAGGGTCAATGCAGCTAGCTATCAGGAGATTTTGGAGCATGTCATGCTTCCATCTGCTGAAAAGCTTTATGGAGATGAAGATTTCATTTTTCAGCACGACCTGGCACCTGCTCACAGTGCCAAAACCACTGGTAAATGGTTTACTGACCATGGTATTACTGCGCTCAATTGGCCTGCCAACTCTCCTGACCTGAACCCCCTAGAGAATCTGTGGGATATTGTGAAGAGAAAGTCGAGAGACGCAAGACCCAACACTCTGGATGAGCTTAAGGCCGCTATCGAAGCATCCTGGGCCTCCATAACACCTCAGCAGTGCCACAGGCTGATTGCCTCCATGCCACGCCGCATTGAAGCAGTAATTTCTGCAAAAGGATTCCCGACCGAGTACTGAGCATAACTGAACATAATTATTTGAACGCTGACTTTGTTTGTATTCAAAACACTTTTCTTTTATTGGTCGGATGAAATATGCTAATTTTTTGAGGTAGGAATTCTGAGTTTTCATGAGCTGTATGCCGAAATCATCAATATTAGAAACAATAAAATACTTGAACCACTTCAGTTGTGTGTAATGAATCTAATATATATGAAAGTCAAATCAGTACATTACAGACAATAATAAACTTTATCACAATATGCTAATTGTTTTTTAGAAGGACCTGTACACCAGGAGAATATCAGCTGCAGAGCAGCTTCTCTGCCGTGCTCCTCGCTAATGACAAAATCCCTCGGGACGTCAAAGGTCACGATTTGTTTATGCCACCCGCTATTAAACAAAAAAAAAAAAGAGAAATGAAATCACGTTTGATATCACTGTTTGATGTCATATATGATGTTGTTCCTCTCCCCTGCTATGATTAAAGGTGCATTATGTAGAAAGGAAGTAAAAATGACATCCTGTGGTAAAATTTGGTTACTGCAACCACTTGAAACAACTCTGGAGCTTTTTGCCGGCCGTTGTCAAATTACAATAGTGGGTACTGCAGCATTAGCTCTCAGGAGACACGGCAACCCCACACTCACTTATGGTAAACAGTAGTTATGTAACTTTGTTTTGAAAGGAGAAAAACTGACAATCCCCGCAGCCAGCTGGATATGGAATATGTTTCAGTGCAACCTTCCTTTCTAAATGACTGAAACACTAGACTCTGGGGATTTTTTCACTGTAAAATTCTCTATATTCTTACATACTGCACCTTTAAAGCCAAAAAATACACAGTTGCACTTCTCAAACGATGCTGGGGGTAAATAAGCCGTTTGGTCAGATGCATTGACGAAATCTATATAGATATGAAATCGCATTGCTGCTGTAGTCTTATTTAGAAAATTATCAGAGGTTTTCCACTGAAACCGTGAGTAATTTCTGGAACATGCCTGAGAATTTCCACTTTGCGGCTGATTGGAATCACTCTCATAGACTTAAATGGATTCTGTTAGAAACAGCGGCGTTCCGCTGCCATTCCGTGTCCAGTAGCGGTTTTAGGCACGGGCAGACAGGGCAGTTGCCCGGGGCGGCATTTTTTCATGACACAAAAGGGGCGCACAAGCGCGGAGTAAAAAAAAAAAAAGGAAATCTGCGCCGCACCGAGGTTTTCTATTATCTTTCACATGACAGTGTCTGGATTGGAAACAGCAAGTTGGCGCCCCCTGCAGCTGCAGGCGCTCCTGCTGACTTAGAACGTTCACGTGCACCGTGTGTGTATGAAGAACAGGAAGGGGAGGGGTGCGGCGGGGGAATTCACCTCTGTGTCTTTCCCAAATGAAATGAGCGTGCAGGGGCTGAATCAACTGTATTAACATGGCTAAAGTCAATCACATCTTAACGTTCTTCCATATTTCATTCATAATAATCATAAACACAGGCCTTCTTTCAGGTTTCTCTGAATTGTGTGAAATGGCCGAATAAAAAAAAGGAAAAACAAAACCATTTTGTGGTCACCCCCCCATCAAGGTCAAATGGTTTAGTCCTGACTAAAGGAAACTTGTTGAGTCAAGAGCCAAACAGAAGAGATGAACATAAAAAGGCTAAAACCACCAGGTGCCCCATTCAGGGGAAAAAAAAGAAAAAAGAGGAGAAAGATAAAGGTATGTAGCTCTCATGATGCATGTTTTCAATGTTTTGAACCAGTTAACTGGGATTTTAACGGTTAAATGCGGTCAACTAATTGCTAACAGAGCTAATAGGGCTGAAATATTGAAACAAATATTCAAATGGTTCGAAAAAAGTCCTTGAATCGTTTTTTACTGATTCAAACTAGGATTTGTTAAATGCTCACTGCAGCCTGTGGCCTGCCTGAACAACAACAAACACATGTTGATCATGTTCACATGATAATAAATAAAACAACTCTACAAGCAGAAGAAAACTCCCCAGTCACCACTAACTATCCTGTTTATTTATTGCAGATGGCTGCACTGATTATTTTTACATGATTTGTTCTGTAAAAGTTGGCATTTTTGGTAGTTACAGTTTTTTTATGTCAGTTTAAATTACAATTTCAGAGGCAAATCTAAAATATTATGGATCGTGATAAAGATCTATTGGAGATCTACCCCAACTTTTGGACTGCTCTGCCAGTCACTGTGGCTCAAGCTGAGAGGAGCTTTTCAAAACTTGATCAAGTCATACCTGAGGTCAACTATGTTTCAGGGGCGGCTCACTAACCTGGCTCTGATTAGTATCAATCACTCAGTAGGGGAGCAGATTTCATATGATGACATTATTGATGACGTTGCATCAAGGTTAGGTTTTAATTTTAGTTTGTGTTTTCTGTTCTAAGTGCAATGCTGTAGTGATTATCTTTAGTTTGTTATGTGTGAAATATTTTTGCTATTTAGAATATTTATTATCTATTATGTTCATATATTCTTAATATTTAGTTATTGTTTGTTTTTGTATATTTGATTCTATATATTTTGATACAGTATATAATGTATATTGCTTTACATTCTTACAACTTCATAGTAATTAATGTAAATATGTGCAACTTAGAAAAATTAATGTTCAATAGTTGTTCTAATAAAACATGCCTGTTTGCAGAAAACATGCGTGTGTTCATGCAGGTGGGGTGGTGGTGGTGGTGGGGCGGTTGGGGGGGGGGGGGGGGCGCTCAAAGGGGGCCTCGCCCGGGGAGTAATTCGATGTAGAACCGCCACTGTCCGTGTCGCTGATGCTTCCAGTGCGAAGTAGGGGTGAGACACTTCTGCCACAACCTGCATTTCAAGAGGAAACAAGAGAGCGCTAAACACCCGTCGCCGTTTTCTAGGTCCAAATGTCTTTTGTTGTCCGTGACTTCAAATGCTGTTTTTCTTTTTGGGACTCTGGTAGTTTGTCCTAAATTTAATGTTGTAGCAGCCGGCTGTTCTCATCTGATATTGAGCAGAGAACCTCTCACACCCGTGGTGTTCTGTTGCTAAATACGTAACCGTGTAATGAATGAAGGACACAGGGAAGCAATTAGGCGAGACCAACAACTGGATGGTCCAGTAGCTGCTTTCAGTCCAAAACGTGTTATTGGCTGAGGTTTTTAGACAAATGCAAGAGAACTCCTTTATTCCTTTTTTTGATTTTTATCTCCACAAAATATTCAATTCAAGTTTATTTATATAGCGCCAAATCACGACAAGAGTTGTCTCAAGGCACTTCACATAATAAACATTCCAATCCAGGTCAGTCCATTAAGCCAATCAGTAAAAGGTTTCTTACATAGAAACCCAACAAGTGGCATCGAGTCACTGACTAGTGTCAGAGTCTTTACAGCAATCCTCATACTAAGCAAGCATTTAGTGACAGTGGAGAGGAAAACTCCCTTTTAACAGGAAGAAACCTCCAGAGAATCCTGGCTCAGTATAAGCAGCCATCCACCACGACTCACTGGGGATGGAGAAGACAGAACAGACACACACACACACACACACACACACACACACACACACACACACACACACACACACACACACACACACACGCAGTGAGAAAGAAAATATCATGTTAAGCAAAATTTATGATGATGTAATTGCATCTACTGAAGATCACATGGGTCATGCACCGTGGAGTTATTAGTTATCAGGGCAAACATGGCTGGAGATAAACTCTGCAGTGAGGTCTTGCTTTTAACAGCTTCGTCGCCTTACTTGCCTCAGACAAATCTTGAAACCGAGGCATTTGGAGTCAGTCATCCATGCCTTCATTACATCTCGCCTGGACTATGCAAACGCCCTCCTAGTGGGTGCTCCGGTCTCTGCCCTGAATCGGCTGAAGGTCGTCCAGAACGCTGTTGCCAGGTTCTTGACAAATACGCACCGATCAAATTACCCCTGTCCTGACACATCTTCACTGGCTCCCTGTCATTTTCAGAGTATAGTTTAAGTTATTGACTTTTGTATTTAAAGCACTCAACGACCTGGCACCTCCCTATGTCTCTGACCTGCTCACTCCCTATGTACCCACGCGCACGTTCAGGTCGGCTGACCTCCTGCTGCTGTGCACGATGCAATACAAATCGCGGGGTGAACGAGCATTTGTACATGCTGCCCCAAAGCCGTGGAACTCATTACCCATTATAGTTTGGCAGGCTCCATCATTGGCGGTTTTTAAATCTCGTTTAATGACCCACTTTTACTATGTGGCTTTTAGACAGTGACTCGTTTTGGTGTTTTATTGTGTTATTGTTTTATGTGTTCTTAGTATTCCTCATGTTTTATCTGCTTTTGATCGGTATTTTTATCTTCTGTTTTAGTTGCTTTGATTGGTTGTGTTTGGTTTAGCCTGTGCAGCACTTTGGGCAGCTCCCATGCTGTGTTTTAAGCATGCTATATACAGTATATAAACTATGGCATGGTATGGTGGAATCTAACAGTATTGGCTCATGTAAGCGATTATACTGTAATGACTCAGAGTCTCTGGTTGCTCTTTTATGAGTGTTATTTTCAGGCTACTGAGCCGTAACCCAGGCCTTACAAACTCTTAACTTTTTCAACAGAATCACTTGTAACGCAGTATTTACTAGCATAGCAAAACCGGAAATAAACTGAACATTTCTCACCCGTAGAGCTCGCCTTCAAAACAAAACTTTAACCCTATAGTTTACTATTGAAACCCTTACAATATGTATGAGGTACTTTGGCCACTGCGGCTATCCGTAGATATTTCCTGATTACACAGAGGAGGGAGGGGTTTGGCTCGTCTCTGCACAAGCAGGATGGAAAAACAGAACTCCGCTGGCGTTGAACGTCCCCAAATAATTAAAAACCAGGAACCCAAATGCAAAGTTTAGAGAAGCACATTTACCCAGAGGCTCTCAGATTGAGCAAACTTGTGAGAATACACGTAATAACCTCTTAGAGATGGAGCAACATGTTGCTAGCATAGCGGCTAATCGCTAGCATAGCAGTTTGACCAGTTATATTGATATGAAGATGTAAAGTCACAACATGCCCTATAGGTCATAAATTGTAAGTCGCTTTGGATAAAAGCGTCTGCTAAATGAATAAACATAACATAAACATAAACCTTGCATCTTGTTTAAAAATTATATCAATATTTTTAAAATTTCGCCCAGCCCAGTGACTATCAAACAAAGTAAAAACAAGATGTATTTTTCAGATGATAATTTAATAAATAAAGGGAATAAAAAAGTCACATCAGCCCCACCAAGAATTTTTTTCACCAGAGTCACTGATGTCTTTCCTCATTTCCAACTGCATTCACAGTAAACCCACCCTGAGAAATGGGGGGTGTTACTGGATAGGGCTAGAACAAGGAGTGAAACACTGCATGTCAGAAGAAACACTTCATACCAACAGTCAAACATGGTGGTGGTAGTGTGATGGTCTGGGTTGCTTTGCTGCTTCAGGACCACTCTCTGTAATTGACGGAAACATCAATTCTGCTCTCTAGCAGAAAATCCTGATGAATCTCTGACCTTTGACCTTTAACAGGTCATTCATGCTGGGAGTTCTTCAATAAAGCAATTCTTTAAAAAAGAGTGGGAAAACTTTCTCCAACGGGAGGTGAAAGACTCATCACCAGTTATCACAAATGCATGAGCCAAAGGTGCTACAACCTATTATTAAGTTTAGGGATCAATTATTTCTTCACATAATTCCAGGTTGGTTAAAATAGTTGTAACCATTTAAGTCAGCAACCCAGAGTTTTCCCCTTTCATGAATTTAGTGTAATTTTATTTTTAAATCTGTAAAAGTGATATAGGCGTCCCCTGTAATGTGATATCATGTAGGCAATATGTCCATTTCTTTTGCTAACGTGAGCCCCGTGCAATTTGAATAGAGCTCCGCTCAGCATTAGCCAATGGCGTTAGACATGCGCTTACACGCAGAGATGTCAATCACAGAACGTGTGCACATTTGCGGACATAGACTGATGCAGAGTTGGCAACATTCCTTATGGACAGAAAAGTCTTCAAATTATATTCAGGGAAAACTCAACATATTTGAATATTTGTTTATTTCAATAATTAACTTCAAAACGTTAGACTAATACATGAAATAGGCTATATGTGTTTTAGCCCTGTTGGCTGGCAGAGGCAAACCAGTGTTGCCTACAACCTAATCACTGAAATAGGGGGAGGGGCTTAAGGTGCAATACATTTTTTCGCCTCTAGATGGTGACCTGGAGAAATTGGGATTAGGTGTTGTTCTGAAACATCTATGCGTGACAGAAAAAGAGAAAAAGCTGAATAAATCTGGGAGATGGTCCATACCTTTTCACTGGACTGTAGTTTTGTTTCAACGTATGATGGAAGGACACGCGCGCACGCACGCACGCACGCACACACACACACACACACACACACACACACACACACACACACACACACACACACACACACAGACTGATCACGTACCTTCCAGACAGCAGGTTCGCCAGAGGCCGGAGTGCGTCATCACCTCCTCGTTCTTGCGGCTAGTGTCGTTGTCGCCGCTGCTTTTCACGCGACACACTCCGCGCGAGTACAGCCAGTAGTCGGTCCCCACAGCGATGGTCATGAGGCTGAAGGCAGCGAACGCGCCCACCGTCGTCACGAGCATCTGGACGCCGCGGTCACACATCAGCATCTTCATATAGGCGGCTCCTGTGCGCCTTTGATCTTATAACCGATCCGCTCCTTTCTTTTACACTCTAAATATCCCGCGAGATTTGGAGGGTTAAGGCGGGCAGGATGGGAGATAACATTTATTTATCCTCTGGTTTTGTTTAGAGAGCGTGGAGCGGAGATTGTTGGTTGGGAGGCGTTGGGCGGGAAGGTGGGAGGCTGTCACTTTCACATCAGAAGCCGCTCCTCATCATCCTCACGCGGATTACCGATCACCGGTTGTCCCCCAACTAAACAGCGGTCACTCAGAGCGGAGGGTGAGGACCGTCCCTCATCTTCTAGTCCAGCTCAATCTTCTCTGCTTCTCCTCTTAGTTCATCATCATCTTACTTAAATAACCCAACAGTCAGATCCTGACGCGTAGCGCGAGTCCCTAACTCACCGGTTCAGGGGCTCCCGTCGACCTGCCGGGAAAGAGGATGATCACCGGTTTCCGTCGTTTGTTTTCCACTCCAGCTGTTGACTCACCGACATGTTTTCCTCCACCTCCTCTTTCCATCGATGTCTAAAGCTGCAGCATCTTGTCCGAACCTCCCCTCTCTCGTTCTCCCTCTCTCTCTCTCACACACACACACACACACACACGCACACCAACACACACGCAGAGGTCGTCTGCAGCTGCAAAGAAAAGCCGCGAGGAGGTGTGTGTGATGGTGATGGAGTCCGTTACACCCGCCTGGGTTCTTCTCTCCCGAGAAACGTGCCCGCTGGTACAAATGAAAAAATGACAGCAGTTACCTCCTCCCTTTTCATACTCTTCATCATCTTCCTCCTCCTCCTCTTCTGTCCAACCAACACAAACTAAAATTAACCGCGCGTGTCTCCAAACTCCGCCTGCAGCGGCACGGATTGGGTTTGTAGGGTGGCAGCGCCCTTCAGGAGCTAATCATGAATCTTTTACTGCTGCAGGTGCTGCCAACCGCCGCAAAGATGCGTGTGTGTCAAAGCCATGCGGGTGTAGGAGGAGCTGGGTCTCCGACCAGAGGGATGGGGTGGGCCCTAATAGGGATCCAAGGTATTAACCACACAGAACGGTCAACATGTACTCAGAAATGTTATTTGGACAAAATGTTCTTTTTTTTTAAAATTATACTGCTTTGGAGCAGGGTGTGTTGGCACCCTTCAGCTACTTGTGACTGTGACTATACCACTCAGAAGGATTAAACCAGTGCAGGATTGTCTCAAAAACTCCAATGGTTGACAAAAGAGTCAAAAATGTCAAACACAAAGGGTGAAATGTTATGAAAAAGGTCAAAATGTCATTTCTGAAAAGTAAAAGTGTTAAATAAAGCAGTGATGTCAAGAACAAAAGAATGCTGAAAAAAGTCATCCAAATATGTTTCAAAGATTAAATGTTATGATTATAGTTGAAATGGGAATTAAGGGTTAGGGTGTGTACGCACACAGGGGTTCATGGTGCTCTCACAAGTATGGGCTTGGGCATCTTCAACACATCACCTAAGGCTGTGGTTGGCACTAAATACACTATTACCCTGTGCTTTTCAGCTAAAATAGTTACTGTTGTATATACTCATGCTTGGTGTGGTGATATTTTGGTTGTGTTGTATTTTTGTGTGCCCCCATTTTTTTTTATCTTTTTCTGTAGGTCTAGAATTGGATTCTGGTTCATTTATTGTTTTATTTTGTGAACTCCACTCCCCCCACCTCTTCTTCTCCCCCCTTTCTCTTTAACTTCTGTCTCGGTGTCCATTGGGATTCAAATGACAGAAAATATAGCTTTGGTCTCAGGCATGGCATTATAGCTTAAGCTACTGCTCAGGTTAAATATCAGAATAAACATCAGGATCTGGTCTCTGTAGCCCACTCTTGGGATCAACAGTTCCAAGAATCAGTCATCTGTAAGCTGCTGCCTGTTTACCTCCATCAGGTTTGATTTTCTCAGAGATTTAACCCTCTAAAGTTCAAAATAAGTTTTGATCAAAGGACGAACAACTAAGTCCTTCAGGGGTACTGCTGAGTTAAAAAATGCTCATGAAATACATGTGTGGAGTAACCAGGTAGGTAGGTTTCAACGTTGCAAATCTGCAACGCCTGCCTCCCGAGGGTTAAAAGCTTCAGTGTTTTGTGTATGGTATGATCAGGCCTGGGGAGCTGTCCATGGTGCTGAACATGGTGCTGACCTCACTCCTGACTCTGACTCTGACTCTCTCTCTCTCTCTCTCTCTCTCTCTCTCTCTCTCTCTCTCTCTCTCTCTCTCTCTCTCTCTCTCTCTCTCTCTGTCTCTCTCTCTCTCTCTCTCTCTCTCTCTCTCTCTCTCTCTCTGTCTCTCTCTCTCTGTCTCTCTCTCTCTCTCTCTCTCTCTCTCTCTCTCTCTCTCTCTCTCTCTCTCTCTCTCTCGGCCCCCTGCACTGCACTGATTAGTTAGAAGAGAGGGGGAGTGAAAAGATTGGCAAGCGATGCATGGAGAATCACGCCCGGGAGAGGAGTAGAGATGCCACTTAAAGAGCCACAGACCGTTTTTAATGATTCCACTCCAGCGAGGCCTTCACACAGGGTGCTCCTGTGTTTCATATACTCCACACACTACATGGCAGTGTGTGTGTATACGCCTGTTCATGTTTGTTTTCACGACTGTGATGTGGGAAACAAGCAGCAGTGCGGACCTGTTTTAAACTAAAGCTTTATTGAGACCAACTAAATGCATCAACTGGGGATGCACAGTACATCAGCATCAGCATTGGTATCAGCTGATGTTAGTTACTTTTTCACATATTGGTATCGGTAAGTAAAACTGGGCTGACATTAGTAACCAATATTTTCTTTCCATCTTGGAAAGATGGGCAACGGTGGCACAGGAGTTAAGTGCTGGCCCCGTAATCGGAAGGTTGCAGGTTCCAGCCCCGCTCAGTCTGTCGCTGTCATTGTGTCCTTGGGCAAGACACTTGACCCACGTTGCCTGCTGGTGGTGGTCGGAGGGACCGGTGGCGCCTGTGCTCGGCAGCCTCGCCTCTGTCAGTGCGCCTCAGGGCAGCTGTGGCTACATCGTAGCTCATCCCCACCAGTGTGTGAATGTGTGTGTGAATGGGTGAATGACTGGTTGTGTTGTAAAGCACCTTGGGGGGTTCCAGGACTCTAGAAGGTGCTATATCAAATACAGGCTATTTTACCATCTTGTTTTCATTTGTGAATATGTCAGAGGGTAAGGCGGGTGATGATGCATAATAAATGTTTAGTCATGTGAAAGTGATGGATCATCTCAGATGTGTAAATGTATGTGGTGTGTGTGTGTGTGTGTGTGTATATATATATATATATATATATATATATATATATATATATATATATATATATATATATATATATATATTTCATCAGTATTGGCAACTATCGGTTATCGTCCATAACAGCATCATTAATATCGGTATCGGCCCAAAATTTCACATTGGAGCATCCTTATTATTTAGCCTGGCCTACCAGACTCGTCCTCTGTTTAATTCTGCACAGAGAAAGAGTCTGGTAACTCACGGGCAGAGACGCACTTGAGGGGCGGGACTAGGCACCTCAAAAATAACCAATCAGAAAAAAGACGGAAATGCTGACTGCACCACGCAACGCTGTATTTTTTTTAGCTGTAGTCAAAAATGGTGTCTGGCAACGGCGTGAATATCTTTTATTTTAGAAGAAAGGCTTTTAGCGCTTCTACTTGTGGTTTTAAAGACATTCAAGTTATTTAGAGCAGAGGAAGGAGCTGCAGCGAACTCCGCCGCTGCCTTTGTTTTTAATGAGAAACTGAGCGTCGCTGTGTGTGACATCCGTGACGCTGTAGTCAAAAATGGCGTCAGGTGACAGCGCACACTTCTTTCTTTAGAAGTAAGGCTTTTAGTGCTTCTACTTGTTGTTGTTGTAGACGTGTCCAAGTCATTTAAAACAGAGGAAAGAGCCGCAACGAACTTCGCTTCAGTCGCCATGTTTATGACAAACTTGGCGTTATGGTTTGACGTATGCTACTCGGCGCTGATTGGCTCGGTTAGAATTCTCAGGGGGTGGGGTTATTTGAATAGGAGAGTTCCCAGACCCTTTCTCTGTGCAGAATTAATCAGAGGAGGAGTCTGGCAGGCCAGGCTAATTAACGGACTAATTTAAATGTAATTTAGAAATGTTTTAATTTTCTCTCTTTTACCACATTTGCTCAGATATTTGAATGCTCCAACAACATAAATGCCTGTCCCACAGAGCACAGCACAGATCATTCTTAGCTGAGTGATCAAACCCCTCGGATTGTTGGAACAGCTGCAGGGGTTTTTCTGGGTTATTTCAGGCTTACTGGCTGGTTCACAGACTGTAACTGGCCTAAAGATAGAATAAGGTAACTGGCAGGTGCTCCGGAGCTGGGAAACTCGTTAGGATTGTATCTCTTGTACCACGAACCCCAACAACATATGTAACACTGTGTTTGTGAGTGTGTGTGTGTGTGTGCGTGCGCGCGTGCACTTACATGTGTGCTTGTATCTGAGGCTCCAGCTTTCTACGTTATCTCACAAGAAGACTCATTAACACAGAAATGATGGAAACACCTGGAACCAAGAGGATCCGTCCTCAGGACTCACCTGAGGCCTCATCTCCCCATAAGGACATATTAGAATTATTAGATTCTACAGATAAACGGCTTCTGGGATTTGAGGGGCGACTCGGGGCGACTCGACCTGCTTGAGGTTCTACATCAGGAGTTCCAGAACCTCCTAACCTCCCCTGAGTTCAGCCAGGAGCAGGTGCAGCAGCTCGCTGCGAGAGTCCGTTTCTTCCCTGGAAGAGGGAGTGAAGCGGATCACCCAGGACAACAAGATTCTCAACGACACGGTTTTCGACCTTCAGGCCCATAGCGTGAGAGATAATTTGGTGTTCGCAGGCCTGCTGGAGCAGACGGGAGAACTGCGAGCAAACAAGAAAATTCTCCAGACCGAGATTAAGATACCTGAAGAAAGGGTACAAAAGATCACCTTTCACCGGGTGCATCGCCTTGGAGCTAGAAGAGTGGACAGCAAACTTTATAGGGAGCGAGGAGTGACAGACTGGCTGTATTAGCCCAACATCAGGTTAGACATTTATTATTCTTATCAGGATTCACCGGGTTTGAGCACATTGGGATTAAATAGCTGCTAGATCCGTGTTCTAGATGCTATCACCTGTTCTTAACCACTCCATCACACCTTTGCTTTTTAGTTTTTTCTTCTTTAACCTTTATCATTCTTTCCTCTTTTTATCTGCTTCTGGACCATTACATCTTTCCACAACTTTCCATCACTGCGTCAGACTCAGCACGCACGCACGCACGCATGCACACACACACACACACACACGCACGCACGCACGCACGCACGCACTCACACACACACACACACTAAATCTACAGCACAATATCACAATTTATGCGTCTCATAATACAACCACAAACCCTATTATTCTTATTTATTTTTCTGTTATTTATTAACATATTATTTTATACATTTAAGTACTTATTCCATCATATTCACATGAAGGCGTCATATTCTAGTTACTCACACACACATCTATGGGTGCACTAAAGTTTTTCTCATGGAACGTACATGGAGCTGGCTCCAGAGAGAAAAGATGAAAGATTTTTGGTCAGTTAAAAAGAGTGCAAGCAGATTTAATATTATTACAAGAGACTCAAAGATCTGCCACAGCTGCAGATGAACTTAAAACACCTGAGTTTCCCAGCATGTTCTCTGCCTGCTATAACTCTAGGCAAAGAGGTGTAGCTATTTTATTACACGAAAACATCAATTTCATAGTATTGGACACATTTTCAGATCCAGAGGGTAGATATATAATGTAAAAAATTTCTGTACTGAACCAAAGCTTATGTATTGTCAGCATATATTTTCCAAATAATGATGACCCTCCATTCTTTCATAATTTTTTCTCTGTAATCTCCCAACACTTGTACGTTCCACTTATACTTGGAGGTGATTTTAATTTTTGGATGGATACTTTAACAGACAGGCTCAGTACAGCTGGGACTCAGTGCAACTGGCAATCCACTAACATAGTTAAACAGTACATGAGTGATCATGGGCTTTGTGATGCATGGCGATCTCCTCATCCTAACCATAGAGAGTATACTTTTTTCTCACATGTCCATCACTCTCAATCATGTTTGGATTATTTTCTAGTCAGCAGTTCATTGTTGGCTGACATGTCAGACACTGAGATACACCCTATAGTTGTTAGTGACCATGCTCCGGTTTCTTTAACTCTGGTAAACAAGAAGACAATCCCACCAAGCAAAAACTGGAGGTTTAATACATCACTGCTCAAAGATGAACGTTTTATAGAATTTTTCAAAAAGGTGTGGGCTTTATATTTAGAACATAATTACCTCTAATTTCATGCTGTAGTTCTTTTTTAAAACACAGAACAGTTTTGTTACCTGTTTTTACCGCTACGTTTAGTTTGCGACTGCAAACTTCCTCAGGCTGACGCTGATGGTGGCGTCACTTCCTTCTCCGTTTATCCGCGAGCAGCAGAGGACGTTGTCGCCCTCTGCTGCCCGCTCTCCCCTCTCCGACGATGCAGACCCATGCGCGGCCCAACATGTAAACTCCATCGTCCCTGTTCATGGTCCCACATCCACGTCTCCTTATCTCGATTGCTTCTTTAATCCATCTTTTGTATTTTTGTTGTTCGGTGTTTATGATCCTTGTGTTGTCCCAGTCCATTATATGGTTTTCTCTTAAGCAGTGATCTGTTACGGCTGACTTCTTTATTGTGCTTTCTGCTTCTTCTTTTGCTGCTCTTGTGTGTTTTCGACTTGCCTCTTTCTCGCACTCCTTTCTGTGTTCTATTGTTCGTGTGTTGAATTGGCGTCCGGTTTCTCCTATGTATGTTTTATGCAGAGTTTGCATGGGATTTTGTAAATGACTCCACATTTAAGTCCAGCTGATATTTTGTCTTTTGGGTGCACTAGTCTGTTTCTAACTGTTGTGTATGGTTTTGTTGGTGTGTTTATGTTGTGTTTTTTCATTGTTGCTCTTATGTTTTCTGTTATGCCTCTGATGTATGGTAGAGTTATCACTGGTTTTGGTTCTTGTCTTTCTGGGTTTCTGGTTCTTTGTTTAGGTTGTTCTTTTCTTTCTGTTTTTGTTTGTTGTTTTCCTTTGTTTCTTGCCCATGTCGGGTATCCGCAGGTCTTTAAAGCATGTTGTATGTGTTTGTCCTCTTGTTTTCGGTCTCTTTCTTCTGTTATTATGTTTGTTCGGTGATATAATGTTCTGATTACTGACATTTTGTGTATGGTGGGGTGTTCTGATGTCCATAATAGATATTGGTCTCTGTGTGTTGGTTTCCTGTATGTGTTTATGTTTAGGGTCCCGTCTGTCTGCCTGGTTATTTTCATGTCCATAAATGCTATGCTGCCTTCTGTTTCTGACTCATAAGAGAACTTTATGTTGCCCGTGTCATCAATGTTATTCAAGTGTTCTGTTAGTGTTTCTGTTTGTCCTTTTGGTATGATTTTCAGTATGTCGTCTACGTAGCGTTTCCATAGTTTTATTTTGCAGTTTGGGGGGGGGGCAGTGGCTATGGCTTTTTGCTCTAGGTCATTCCATTCTGGCTCCAACATTCTTCAGAATGGTGAGGGAAATCGAAGAGAGCAGCAGATTACAGCCGAACATGAATTCACCCAATATTAATCTCTTGTTAAAACCAGGCAAAGACCCTGCATTTCCTACCAGCTATCGCCCAATTTCTCTTATTAATATTGATCTCAAAATAATTTGTAAAGCCCTGACAAAAAGATTAGAGAAGGTAACCCCTTTCATAATACACCCTAACCAAACTGGTTTCAATAAGGGTAGACAGTCATCCACAAACTCACGTAGATTACTTAATTTGATAGATTTCTCTTACAGTAGAAACATAGAAACTAGTACATTATCTCTAGATGCAGAAAAGGCTTTTGATAGAGTTAACTGGAAGTTCTTATTTGCAACTTACATAAATTTGGGTTTGGGAACTTCTTCATAAACTGGCTACAAACATTATTCAGTTCACCAACAGCACGTGCCAGGACAAACGACCAAATATCAGCTAGCTTCTATCTTCAGAGGGGGACCAGGCAGGGATGCCCACTCTCCCCCTCACTGTTTGCTATTTTTATTGAACCACTATCAGCAGCAATTAGGCAAACAACAAATATTAAAGGGATAGAGTGTAAGAAAATAGATCATAAGATCAGTCTTTACGCAGATGATGTTTTACTCTTTCTCCGAAATTCTCAATCCTCTCTCTCCCAAGCAATAGAACTGATCAACTCTTTTTCAAGAGTTTCAGATTACTCTATCAACTGGTTAAAATCCACAGTTGTACCAATTAATTTCTCTTTTGTGTATTTACTTAATACACAATTGGAGTCAGAGAATAGAACATACCTGGAAATTAATGTCTCTCCCAAGTTGGCAGATCTAACCAAACAAAACTACATCCCACTTTTAAAGAAGGTGGAAGATGATCTTGCAAGATGGAAATCCTTATCGATATCGCTCATGGGGAGAGTTGCTACAATTAAAATGATGGTCTTACCCAGAATAAATTACTTATTTTCAATTATCCCAAACAAACCACCAGCTGACTGGTTTAAATCTCTGGACTCCTCAATTACTAAATTCTTTTGGCAGGAGAAACCTCCCCGAATTAGCTTAAAAACGCTTCAGAAGACCAAAGACAGAGGAGGACTGGATCTACCCAACTTTTATTATTATTTCTTAGCCAACAGGCTGCAATATATACCAAGATGGTTGCAAGATAACCCACTAGATGAGTCCTGGTTAGATATAGAACAGAAACTTTGCAATACGATAGAGCTTTCAGACTTACCATTTATTAGCTCAAGCATAAGAAAACATGAAGGCTTCAAAAGTATTAGTATCAGCACCTCTCTGGCAGCATGGTTGTAGTGTCTAAAAATGACAGAGTCTTCACTAGTACCATGCAGATGCACACCTATCTGGAATAATCCTGATATTTTGCAAAATAACCAAATGATGAACCTTCCGGACTGGAAAAGTAAAGGAATCCTATACCTGGAGCACATATATGAAGGATTGGACTTCATCCCATTTAATAGAATAGTCTCCCAATTTGGAATGGATAAGAATAGCTTTTTAGAATACCACCAAATTAAATCTGTAGTCAAACAAAAATTTAAGCTCAGTAAAATAGAATTACAAACACCACCAAGGGTATTAGACTTCTATTATCTCAAACCCCTTTGACTCCTCCCTTCTCCTGGGACTTCTTTTGATGCTATACATATTCGTCTCCCCTCCCCCTGCCACACCAGTTGTGGAGTGTGGTGTCTTGGTTTGCCTGAGTGTTCGTGGCTCCTGGGTCAGGGGGTTTAAGATTTTTGGCGTCTGCCTGATCAATCCCGGTGGCTGCCTGTTGGGATCTGGGTCCCTGGGCTCTGCTGGGTCCCCGGCGGGGGTGGTTGCCCCTGGATCCCGGGTTGCTGGGTCCCGGGCTTGGCCGGCTGGGGGGTGCGAGGCTGCGGGCGGGCCTGTGGGCTTGTCGCTGATATCTCCCAGGACTCTACCATCTGCTGGTTGTGGCCCCCCCGGGCGATCCTCTGCGCCTCTCGTGGGGGGCAGGGACTTTTCTGGTCGCAGTCTCCTTGGGGTCCCTGTGCTCTGGGGCAGCTCCTGGATCTCTGGGACTTGGAGCTCCCTCCGTCTCCTGCACATCTTTAGGGGGCAGATCTGTGGCCCCTCACACTCTCTGTTGGACGCTCCTATAGAGAAACCTTACATAAACAAGCGCGTGTACACACACAGGTGCTCACATGGTGCTGTCATAAGTATGGACTTGTGCACGTTCAGCACATGTCTTAAAGCTTTGGTTGGCGCTAAATGCACTGTGATTTATTATCATGTCAATGTTGATTTTACATTTCTTCATCAAGTTGACGCAGTGATAGCTTGCTTCTGTTGTATTGTTGTGTGTCCCTTTTCTGCAGGTCTAGAAGCAGACTGTTCATCATTGATTGTTTATTTTCGTGGACCCCCCCCCCCCCTCCCCCCAACGCACACCTTTTGTCTCTTCCTTTCTCTTTCACCTCTGTCTCCATGTCTGGTCGAAATTACAAAGCATTCAAAAAACAATAACAATAAAGTTTTAAGTATCAGGCGTGACATTAAAGCAGAAGCTTTGATGCTCCACCTGAGAGTAAAATCTGTAAGACTTGTCACCAGCATTCAGACATCAATTCTGTTTGCTTCACAGCCAGACAGGACACAGGCAAAAAAAAAAAAACAACAACGTAGAAATGACTTCAGGATGCGAAGTAGAGGGTTACACCTTTGGTACAAAACGGAAAGGAAAGGGGGGGGGGGGGGTAGTAGGAGAGGAAAGGATTTTTGGGGGGGGGGATGAAGAGATAAGAAGGACAAGAACAAGTCAGGGGAAAAGGCAGTGGAGAGAGACGATGGAGGCAAGAAGAGATGGAAGACAGTGAAAGAAGCAAATAAAAAGGACAGAACAAATAGAGAAGTTGGATTCTGAGAAGATAATGAGCAATCACTACAAAACTGTGTGACCAATCATGAGCTGAGATGTCTTCACCAATCAGGGAGTTTTGAGCATTCAAGAGAGATTCAGTGATTTAGTTCCTCCAAAAAGTTGTGCTGCTGACCGTCGTCTGATGAAAGTGTTCAACAGTCAGCAGCGTCCACATCATTAGACTCAAAATCCGATTTTTGTCCTCACACAACGCTCCATTAGATACTTTGTTATTGACCAGTTTCACCACTTTTGTTTCATCAACATAAATAATGAGCTGACTTTGCGAGAGCAGTCATGTCAGCAAAAACCAGTAACTGAACCCATCTCTGAGGCGTCTCTGTGCTCAGTTACATAGAACATTTTGTCTGGTCGTTTCTCTTTTTGAGAGGAAGTCCAAAGCAAAGTTACAGAATAAAGATCTTTGTTTGAAAACTGCTGTCGGATGTTTGTGTCACAGACACTAGAGACTTAAATGTACAGAATCTGGATGGGATACTAACAACCAGGAATGGGATAACATTCCTAAATTTCACTTCCCATTAGTTGTGATTTAGTTCCATGTCCAGAGAAGACAATGACAGTTCATTAACAGTAATCAAGGGAGCTGGTGCCTATCTCTGGATGTCAGCGAGTGAGAAGTAGGGGATGTCCTGGACAGATCGCCAGTCCATCACAGGAACAACGTCAGAGGGGACATTCAGCCACTCACACATAAGGACAACTTAGACTCTCCGTTTAACCTAACGTGGATGCTTTTGGTCTGTGGGAGGAACGTGGAAAACCTATGAGGAGAACATTCAGAGGTCACAGCTGGCTTTGATCATCTTGCTGTGAGGCAACCGGACCACCATGCAGCTACCTAAACCTCATCTGTACACATTCATAAAGTACAATCCTGATGCAAAAGCCTCAGTAAATAGTGTTAATTCTAATATTCTCGTGTATCTCCCAGGATTTTGCAGAATAATTAGCATTTCAGTAACATCACAGCTGTTACAGAAGCACATGATGACTTATTTAAAAATAATTATAGTTGTATAAACACATTAAAGGTGCAATATGTAAGACTGACATTCTGTGGTCAAGTGTGGTTATTGCAGTTCATTTATTAGGCAAAAACATTATTTTCTCAATGTTGCCAATTACGGATCCACACCAGAAGGTTCTAGATGACAAGCAAAGACAAGTCTTACACAGTAAGTTGATAATTATATAAATACATTGTCAAAGCTGGTTTTAGCACTCTTGGTGTTTTACGGTAGCGAGCACTTACTACACTTATTATGGTAATATATCTCCAGCGTTAGAGAGAGTGTGTTTGCCAGCTCTGAACGACTCATTAAAGGTGTGGTACACCCATTTCATCACCTTTTTATGTTCGTTCTGTGTTTGTTTTCAGTTTCCATTTATTTTTCTTGCTTGATACACAGAGTAGCAAAGTTTGTACAGTCAACTGCAGACAGTAGACTGTGAATTTTTCATGGAGGACCTGGAACAAAAAACCATAACAACAGCCAATCCCCCCCCCCCCCCCCCCCCCCGTAGGAAAAGATATGGAAAAGACGCGAAGATGACACTTTAGAAATCACACAAAAAGCACAAACAGAAACACTAATAGATACTTGGATAACATAGATGAAACAAACAACATCCAATGTACACACGAGGAAGAGAAGGAGGACAACATCACATTCATGGACATGAAAACAACCAAAAGAACAGACGGCACTCTCAACATTAACACACATAGATCAGTATCTACTTTGGAGCGTCAGAATATCCAGTCATACACAAAAGTCAGTAATCAAAACACTATATCTGTCATGACTCCCGTCCTTCACCCTCCTCCACTTCCTCATTATACCTTCATTCAGCTCACCTGGTCCCTTCACCAAGCTCAAGCCAAGCCCTGGTTTCCACAGCAACCTGACCTGCACCTCATCAGCTTCATCCACTTCACTGCTCCTCACTCATCAGCTCATCTTACACATCTGCTTCCCCTACTATATATACACCAGCAAACCACCAGTTCCCTGCCAGATTATTACAACCTTGCCAGTAGTTCTCCAGCCATCCACCCTGCCTGATCTTTGCCTCTGGACCTTGTTTTTTGCCTGACCCCTGCCTTGTATCCTGCCTGCCATTTTGACCTTAGCCTGTCTCCGACTCTGTCTCCAGCCTCGCCCATCTGGTAACTCTGCTAAAAATAAAGACATTTTAATCCATTTTTTACTGTGTTTGGCGTCTTCACGGGTCTTCAGAGTTCAGTTCGTGACAATATCACCGTGGTAAAATGATAAGAGGAACAGGATATAGGCAAAGAAGACATAAACATACAACATGCATTAAAAACCTGCGGATACCCAGCATGGGCAATAAACAAAGGAAAACAACAAACAGCAACAGTAAAGACCAAAACATAGAACTAGAAAACCAGAACAAACAGAACCAAAACCAGTGATAACCCTACCATACATTAAAGTAATAACAGAAAAAATATGAACAGCGATGAAAAAACACAACATAAACATCCCAACAAACCCAAACATGGCAGTTAAATAAGACTAGTACACCCAAAAGACACAATTGCACAAGAATGGAAATGTGGAGTCATATATGAAATACCATGAAAACGTTGTAAGAAAATATTCATAGGAAAAATAAGACGACAACACAACTCATGAAAAAATGGAACACAGAAAAGAATGTGAAAAAAAAACAAGCCAAAGACAAAGGCAGCCAAACAAGAAGCAGATCACACAAGAAAGAAATCAGCCAAAACTGACCACTGCACAAGAGGAAATCACATCATGGACTGGGACAGCACACAGATCATAACAACAAAACAGCAAAAGTACAGAAGTTGGATCAAAGAAGCGATCAAGATAATCAAACGTGGACCATGGACTGTGAATATGGATGAAGAAGTTTACACGCTGGATCATTCATGGAATGTGGTGATCAGATGGGAAGGCACGGGTGGTAGAGGGCAACATCATTCCTTACTGCCTGCAGATAAACAGCAGAAGTGTGGAGCCCTCTGCCTCGGGACCGGTGGTCGGTGGCGGCGGCTGGGGGGCTCCTTGGGTAGTGCCCAGGTAGTGGTGGGGGTTGCCACCCTCCCTCCCAGGGCGCCCTGGATTGGTGTCTTGGCTGCTGCCGTGGATCTGCTGCTGTCAAGGCAAATGGCTCCCTTGATGGCGTGCCTTTCATTACCTGTCCAATCTGAGTTCAGCCTAGCGTTTACTGTGGCCTTTTAATGTGTTATCCGTATGAGTGTGTGTGTGTGTGTGTGTGCGTGTGTGTGTGTGTGTGTGTGTGTGTGTGTGTGTGTGTGTGTGTGTGTGTGTGTGTGCCTGGGAATGGTGTGTGGATTGGGGGTGAAACTGTCATAATTGTTTTAAGTGTGGGAAAGGGAGGGAATGTGGGTTATATGGGTAATTTTAATCTGTTAAGCACTTTGTGTTGCTTGCTTTGCATGAAAAGGGCTATATAAATAAAGTTTGATTGATTGAAGTGATGCCGTCAACACCGGCAAGGCTCTGATCAACAATTCAAAGTAAAAACTTTTCTATGCTGTGTATCAAGCAAGAGAAAAACCAGTGGGAACACATTTAATCAATACATTTGCAGTGTACCGACCTCGTAAGTCGTCCTCAGAGGGAAAAAAGCTCAGATGCGCCTGTTTCAGAAACTAGCATCAAAGGAGAGCTTCACACAGGATTTTGAGTCTCATCTTACCATCTTACATTGGTGATCTTCTTAGTCCCTACACCCCCAGCAGGTCCCTGAGGTCCATTGATCAAAGCCTACTGGTTGTGCAGCACCAGGCTAAAGACCAAAGGTGACAGATCATTTGCTGCTGTGGCCCCCAGACTCTGGAACTCTCTCCCCCTGAGTCTGAGATCAGTGGACTCAGTGGTCTCCTTCAAAAAGCAGCTGAAGACTCACTTGTTCAAGCTGGCTTTTGTATGACCTTCTCCACCACTCTCTCTTTATTCTGCTCTCCCCACCTGTTCCACCTTCCTCAGGATCCACTGATTTCCCTCTTTCCTATTCACTCTCTCTCTTTCTTAACATTTTTTCTTTTAAATCCCAATTGCCTATTTTTGCTCATTTTAAATATATTTTTAATCATTTTCTAAATGCTTTTTTATATTTTAACATTTTTTTGTTTTTGTGAAGCGCCTCGTGATTTCTATCTTGAGAGGCGCTATAGAAAGGATATTTTCTTCTTCTTCTTCACCTCGGATTGGCTAACAGCAACGCAACTCTACCACTGACTCCAACACTGACTACGTTTACATGCAGCCAATATCCGGGTTATGATCGGGTTAAGGTCGGGATTCGGGTTTCTGAGTTGATCAGAATAACCCGTTTACAAGCATAAATAGAAAGAGTTACCCCTAACTTGCATAACCCGATTTAAATGCGGACGTTGGGGTAGCGTCAGGACGTATGGACTACGTCCAGACGCAATATGCATCATTTCCAGTTCTTCTTGTTCTGGTATCCGTGAAAACAACAACATGTTTCCCAGTTCGGAAGAGATAGCGACCACGTTTGTTTGCGCTTTAGTTTCTTCGTCACAGTTTGTGTGGAATCAACCGGGCCTGGCTGGGGCCGACTGGGGCTACCCGGCCTGGGCCGACCCGGTACAGATGGGAATGGCCCATTAAAGTGTGGTGCTGTGCTGCGACTCGCCATTTCGCTCCCAACTTGTTGTTTACTTCCGGTGTTCTGGCGCATACAAGACGTCTCGCTACTCTAAAGACCAAGATTCCTTGCGAACAGAGCATGCGCAGAACACACGCTTTGATGGGGATATCCCGATATGCGTTTACACGACCAAACATTCGGGTTAGAAAAGGGTTACCCCAGGTGTAGTAACCGGGTTTTTAAAAACCCGGTTATGAGCATATCCGGGTTTTTGGCGGTGTATACAAGGACCTGCGGAACCGGGTTATTGTGAATATTCGGGTTTTAAAAGGGTTACTGGCTGCATGTAAACGCACTCACTGATGTATTACCTCCCCAAATAACACAAGCCTGGAGGAGTTTAGCTGTGTGGTGGAGTTGCTAATGCTAACTTTCAGCTTCTACTAGTCGAGTCGTTCTCTGCTGTTTCCTGGAAGCTAAAACACCAACATCCGTCCCCGTAGTGAGTCAAGATGGGTGAGTCCATGAATGCTAAGTTACAGCGTGACGTAGATCTGTCGGGATTTTCTGTCCAGAGAGTTTTTTTTAAATCTTTTTATTATCAGAAGCAACAGAATTAAGGAAACATGGGTAGAAGGCTTTGTTTACATTCAGGTTGCGTGTTAAACTCAGAGGGACTGATTGTAAAAAAACGGTTTCTTAGTATTATTTAAAAATGTTTCTGCTTCCACCAAAGTAATAAAACTGATGCTGCCGCTGGTGTTAAGTGATGAAGATCATCATGTCCTCAATCATCATCATCATCATCTCTCTCTCTCCAGAGTGACTGGAAGGTTTGCTGACAGAAACAATCCAGAAAGATCTGGTATGACACAATCATTCGATTTTAGGCCCCGGTGTTGCTAAGCAGCATGGAGAACAGCATTATGGGACATGAAGTTTACAGTGACCACATTGTCCTTCCTTTGCCCTTTTCCTTACGTTACCACCTTCCTTCTCTTGCTTATTTGTTCAACAACAGAAGGATGAGGAGAGAGCGAGAGGGAAACAAAGTGATTGTTGAGAAGAGAAGGAGGAGGACTGCAGGCTCCCTGTTCAGTGAACTGGAACCCTCTCACACCTCTGGCCAGTCTTCAGAGACGGGGATATGGAGGAGGAAGAGGAGAGGACAGAGGAGGATGAAGTTAGAGAGCAAAAGAGATCAAACATTTGGAGAACAGAGGAGAGAAAAAGTGAGGAGTGACTTGGACTTTTTTCACACTGTTGTTCTTTTTTCTGTTCCACGCATCTGGATGTTTTTGTATTTGTGTTAAAATGTTTGTTTGTGTGTGAGTTTTAGCAGATGGAGCTAACTTCAGGGCAGAGGGAGGACATATGGTGATGTGGCATGACTCTGGCATGATGCTCACATGTCAGAGCTGTGATTTATGAAGCGTCTGCAGACAGAGCCACAAGGCATGGTAAACAAACCTGTGTGCTTTTGTGGTAAAGAAAACAGTTTATACACATGGAATGTCTGCAGAATCTGCTAATTTTATTTCTATGGCAACGTCAGGTCTTTGTTCACTTATTTAGTTTGAAAATGGAAATGTCTAAGGAAAAAATTATAAATATATATATATATTTAAATGAAGCAAAGACAAGACTAATTTGAGACATTTGAAAAACTGGAGTTTTAATTTATTTTCTTAAAAATGTTTCACAACTCATCCAGGAAGCTTTGCCAATTCAAACCAAAAGTGCAAAGTACCAAGTTTTTAAACTTGTTTAAACTTTATTTTTGCAACTTCATTCTTTTGTTCATTAATTCATGCTGTTTACTATAAACAACAGCAGCAGAAAGATTAAACATTCATTGAAGGTGTAATGAGTTAACTTACATGTTATTTAATGAGCCATAAGACATAAGATTCCATGGTAAATATGAAATCAAACTTATGGACCTGTGGGTACTGTTTAACCAGAAGATTGGAACTTTTTATTGCAGGGATTATGTAACCACTTCGTATTAATTCAGAGACAACAGAAGAGAGAGTGAAGTTTTAAAAGTTTAAAGATTTATTACTAAACAAATTAAAACTAGACTAACTTAAACACTAAATGTAAACTAAGGTGAATGAGATGCCCAACCAACAAAACAGCCAGCTAGCCAACAAACCAACCAGCCAGCCAACCAACCAAACAGCCTGCCAGTCAACCAACACCAGCCAAACAACCAACCAACCAGCCAGCCAACCAACCAAACAGCCAGCCAGTCAACCAACACCAGCCAAACAACCAACCAACCAGCCAGCCAACCAACCAAACAGCCAGCCAGTTAACCAACCAGCCAGCCAGTTAACCAACCAGCCAAACAACCAACCAACCAACCAACCATCCATCCATCCAACCAGCCAGCCAACCAACCAACCAGCCAGCCAGTTAACCAACCAGCCAAACAACCAACCAACCAACCAGCCAGCCAACCAACCAACCAACCAACCAACCAACCAACCAACCAACCAACCAACCAACCAGCCAGGCAGCTGACCATCAAACCAACCAAACAGCCAGCCAGCCAACCATTCAATCAGCCAACCAGCCAATCAACCAAACAGCCAGCCAACTGTAGGGTTAACTACATACTAGAATCAACACTGTTGCTATTCAATTGTAGATTCTGAGAAGGACCTAGCAAATTAATCTTTGAAGCTTATATCATATATACATTTCTCGGATACTTATATAATCGATCTAAGTTCATGCACCAACCTGTTTGGTCTATTTTTAATCCAAAGATTAATGTTTAATTTAAGATAATTAAATTTAATAGCAAAAGTTTATTTTTGAATCAGAAGCTAGGAATCTTTGCTTTTCAATAACCAGAAATAATTATACCTTTCTGTGTTTCATTTCAAAGAATGAGGCAAGTTTAAAAATGAAGGATTTTATTACTAACAATTTTTAAACTTTACGATTTGAATGACAATTAGAATGACAATTCATGGATGACAATTTAATGACAATTTTTAACAGCTTTGATATTAAACTTGTTTTAAAAGGCAAACCTGTGGCTGGATGAAAGCTAAATTGGAAATACGAGTTTGGATGCGTGAATGGATTTCTCAGAAGGGTTCTTTCAGAGAGAGGAAAGCGTTCTGGGTTGGAAATGATGTTTTGCAGCTACCTGAGTTGTTTACTTAGAGAACAGCATCAAACGTCATCTGTCGAAAGTGTCTACCTCACCCAGTTTCCGGAGACCCCCTTTTGGATCCGAGATGTCAAGTGGAGATGATTTCCTCCGGGCACGAGGATGGAAGAAGGACCTCGATGCGACCAAATCAGTCCTGGGTTGTCTTTGTGGGTCACACGACTGATGAAACTATTGGTGTCTCAAAGTCCAAAACTCTGAAGGAGTTTTTGCATCTTAACTCAGAAATCAATAACTCTGGAAAGGGTTTTTCGTCAGCTGGTTACAGTTTACGTTTATTCTTAGCTATTCTTATCGGTGTGACAGAACAGCTTGGCAGAGGATCAGGGCAGCCGTCCCGTCTCCTCAGGATGGTGTTGGTTCAAGAACTGATGTGAAAGCTGTTGCAAGTTAGTTTACAAAGTCCTCAGAACACACCCACTCTCAGCAAGAAAGCTTTGGTCATGCGTCAAAAACATGTGTTGGCAGTTATTGTTTACTCTGGATAAACTCTGTGTTAGGTGGATAAGATGGAACTGACCTTCTGATTTGCTGAGCACACATTACTGTCATCAGCCATAATCATACCTATACCCAAAGCATAATAATTCATTTCAGTAATTAAAATACATTTATACTGAACCAAGTGATTATTTTATGATGATTATGATAAATAGTTATAAAGTCAAAGAGTTTATCAATATTATTATTTAATTATTATCGTGAACTTGAAGTGTCCTTCTGGGATGGAACAGCAGCAGATAATGGTGATATTCAGCAGACATCATGACCAACCAACCAACCAACCAACCAACCAACCAACCAACCAACCAACCAAACAGCCAGCCAGCCAGCCAGCCAGCCAGCCAGCCAACCAACCAAACACCCACCCAACCAAACTGCCAGCCAGCCAACCAACCAACCAACCAACCAAACAAAATAAAATAAACAAACTCACAATTTTAAATTCTGTTTGTATGACTGAAAACAGCTGCCTAACCATTAAGGATGGTGCTTTAATATAAAGCTTTGTAATAGTCATAATCAAGTGCTTCTAATATTTTCATATACTGATATTATAATACTTGATCTGATGCTTTAGGACAGTGGTTCCCAAACTTATTTAGCCGCGCACCCCCTTCTATGTCCCGACCATGACGACGCACCCCCCAGCCCCTACATCAGGGCATGGCTATATATAAATATATATATCAGACGTCAAGCTAAACAGACAGGGTTAAAAAAAATATGATCGACCTTTTTCCCAATCACTTTCATTTTTTAAATAGTAATTAATAAACATTCAATACCATTCCAATTTCCTTTGATTTCATTTTAAATAAATATTTAGAGTGTCCAGGTAGCACATAAAAAAATGCAATTTAACAGTTTTCTTAAAGTAGGAACGTTTAACCTGTGTGGCCAGAGCGCTCTCCTTCCTTCTGTTCTGCGTAAACCTGAATTGATCACCTACTTGTGTGTAATCAAATGTCTATAGGGGAAAAGATGGAAAAGATATAGCCATGAGGTTCACTTTTGCCTCAGACCGACTTATTGCTGTTTTATGGTGTGGCTGAATCTGCGATCCGCTGCCACGCAGACTGGAATAACAAATGCTGCAGTAACATGAGTTGTGGTCAGGTTCGGAGTCACTGGCTGTAGCGGACCCGACTCATCCCAGAAGCTAATATCTTAATTTGACCTGGAATGAAAAATGTTATAAAACCTCTTAAAAGTTTTTATCACAGAGGAGGCAGTCTGACGGCGTGCCGGAGGTTGCGCAGCGTGCGCGCTTATTGATTCTGTGTGTGTGTGTGTGTGTGTGTGTGTGTGTGTGTGTGTGTGTGTGTGTGTGTGTGTGTGTGTGTGTGCGCGGGGCTCCATGAGCCGCTCAAGTCACCGCATCTCGTTAATGGCGCTATTTAAACCAGTGTTGTAAAATTACTTCTGCCCAGCCCAGATGTGCTCACTTGTGCACCCGTGATCCGTGGTTCCGCTGGGGCGACGGTGGCACAGGAGTTAAGTGCTCGCCCCGTAAATCGGAAGGTTGCAGGTTCGAGTCCCGCTCAGTCTGTCGCTGTCGTTGTGTCCTTGGGCAAGACACTTAACCCACGTTGCCTGCTGGTGGTGGTCGGAGGGACTGGTGGCGCCAGTGCTCGGCAGCCTCGCCTCTGTCAGTGCGCCCCAGGGCAGCTGTGGCTACATTGTAGCTCATCCCCACCAGTGTGTGAATGTGTGTGTGAATGGGTGAATGACTGATTGTGTTGTAAAGCGCCTTGGGGGGTTCCAGGACTCTAGAAGGCGCTATATCAAATACAGGCCATTTACCATTTACCATTTCCGCTGGAACGCGTCTGACCTCTGACAGATGCACTCTGAACTTCAGATCTTCAGCGCGCTGTTAAAAGCCTGAATGGGAATCATTTCTTGATTTATTTAGTTACATCCACAATGTTCTGTGTGTGAGGTTTACAATGTCAGAACACCTGCATGAGACAGGTGTTAATTACGATCTGCCAGAATGACTCGCCACCTTCAGATTTCTCCAACATCGTTAAAAATGATCAAATACGGAACATATCGGCGTGCGCAGGCCAGAGTGCTGAAGCTCGGCGCATTGTTATTATGAAGCTAGGGCACATGTGGACACACGCGCGTGCGCGCAAAAATATACTTGTTTTCAATTATATTTATTGTGCCCACTTACTTTTTCTTAGGCCCACCCACAGGTGAGTTTCTGGCTACGGACATATGAAGTCCGTATGCATCTGGTTTTCCAAACATGGTGACATATGACAGACTTCTCTGAGCTCCGCAGACATTACACTTTTCACCTTGCGCACCCCCTAGCGGCAGCTCGCGCACCCCACTTTGGGAATCCCTGCTTTAGGAGACATAAATCTGTGAGGCTGATGGGTCCTCATGTAGCCTAAATAAATCCCACAAGGCCTCAATTAAAAGGTCTTGAACTAGATTTGGTTTGAAGTCCAGGTTATTTTATGGTCACGGGTAAGTGAATGTGAATCAATTACTTCAAGTATCTGAAACACTTCTTTTGTGTGTGATTGGATAAAAATCAGTGAGTTGGGCTCATTAAATGAGAGGTGAAATCACATGTCTGATGGTGTGAAAGTGTGTCTAATATGTGTCCTTCATGGAAACCTCTGCAGGGCTGCGAGAGAGCGAGCGAGAGAGAGTGATAGGATGATAAGAAATAAATCCAATGTCATGCTCCTCTTTTCAGCATTTTTAAGATGCAGTGAATGAATTAAATGGAAGATTTTTTGTGTCTCCATTGCCCCTCTCGGTGAGCTGTTTACTCTAGCCTCCATCTTCCCATCATCCGGTTTTCCAAACAGCAACAACATCAACCTACAAGCTCTTAAGGCTCTTGAATCCGACTCAATATGTTTTGGTCTGTATTCATGTTTTTAATGTCATTGAACTCAAGGAAATGGGTGTTTGTTAGAACAGGAAGAATATTTATCTTTTTAAGTATTTCTGTAATCTCATGTATAGCAAATATCAGTTTATTCTTTATAACTCCTTGTTATACTCTTTCTGTGTTTTTCCATTGGTTTTTCCTTGCTTTATACACAGCGGAGTTTTTTACCTTGATAGTTTTGGCGTCACACAGTAGCCATCTTCAGAGCCTCATGTTGGCAGCTTCATTTCCACATTTTTCTATGGGCAGTGGTCCGTGATGTCGTCCCTTCCTGATATCGGAGCTTCTCAGCTTATAACAGCCAATCAGGAAAGTGGTGGGTGTGGCCTGTTTTAGCTTGGATTCTTAAAGTGACAGAGCCCTGAACTGGATAATTCTGGAAGGTACTGAAAATGTCAAAAATAAGATTGCTGAAATTGCTGAATTTGCTTTATGCGAAAGGGATGTAGAGCAAAGAACTTCATTAACTTGATATATATCAACCATAGAACTATTACAACTTAAGAAAAAACCTAAATATGTCCCCTTTAATTTAAAGCTATAATAGTGAATCTGCGAACAAGCTGGGTTTTGAACTCAAACACGGTCAGGGAACACTCACCCTTCCCCTCGGGTAGCTTCCCTGAGACGCTTCTGCCGTAACCATAAATCCACAATGCCAGAGAATACAAAAAAGCGCTAAACACCAGTCACCATTTTCTAGGCCGAAACATCTCTTGTCCGTGATTTCAAACGGTGTTTTTCTTTTTGGGACTCTGGTAGTTTATCCTAAAGTGGTAGCAGCCATCTTTTTCTCCTTCTCTGATATTATTGAGCAGAAAACCTCTCACACCAGTGGTGTTCTGTTGCTAAATACGTGAGTGTTTAATGAGTGGAGGACCCAACTGCTTTCAATTCAGTTTAATTCAGTTTATTTATAAAGCGCCAAATCATGACAAGAGTCGTCTCTAGGACCTTCACAAAGTAAACATTCCAATACGGTTCAGTTCATTAAGCCAATCAGTAAATAGTTTCCTATATGAGGAACCCAGCAGGTTGCATCGAGTCACTGACTAGTGTCAGTGACTTTACAGCAGTCCTCATACTAAGCAAGCATGCAGTGACAGTGGAGAGGAAAACTAACAGTAAGAAACCTCCAGAGGATCCCGACGCTCGCTCTCTCTCTCTCTCTCTCTCTCTCTCTCTCTCTCTCTCTCTCTCTCTCTCTCTCTCTCTCTCTCTCTCTCTCTCTCTCACACACACACACACACACACACACACACACACACACACACACACACACACACACACACACACACACACACACAGCTGTCTGGGCTCTCACTTAGAGATAGAGTGGGAATCTCAGTCATCCAGGAGGGGCTCAGAGTAGATCTGCTGCTCTTCCACATAAAAATAAGCCAGTTAAAGCCTCCCTGGTGAGGTTTGCCTGGCATGTCCAGGTGGCGAAAAGGAAGACCCAGGACACGCTGGAAGGACTACTTCTCTCGGCTGACCAGGGAGCGCCTTGAGATTCCCCAGAAGAGCTGGTCCAAGTGGCTGGGGAGAGGGAAGTCTGGGCCTCTCTGCTTAGGCTGCTGCCCCCGCGATCCAACCCTGAATAAGCATAAGAGAATGGATGGATGGATGTTTTCTAAAGTTGCCATTGTAGCTTTAATCTGAGGGTTCTGTTGCAGGGAATATCGGTGACTGTGACCTCTAAATTAGTTTATATGTTGAAATGTGTATAGAGATATTTTCATTTCCAGTATTTTGAAATAACCTTTTTGACTATTTGAATGATGCTACATCAGATATCTGCTGGCATCTGCAGCTCTGGAAATCCTACCCTTAGAACAAAAAGTGAGTGTCTTTTATTTTTGAGTCTAAAATCAGGATTTCCACAGCACACAGTGGCTTTTCTTTTAACATTGCTACCGTAACTGGTGCTGCACAGATAACCTGTACTGAAGAATCAAGATGTTGAGAGTTTCAGATTAAATCAGTTGTAAAATGGGCCACCTGTTCACTGATTCTTGATAAAATTCCCAACAAATCGTGATTGTTAGCTGATGTAATCTCAGTAAAGCTCTTCAGCAGCACAGAACCTGCTACTGTCAAACGTACGTTTTAAGTTCCTCTAGACAGGTATACTGCACGAACAGAAAGTGCTTGCTTAGGCTGCATATCCTATAAGGTTATGTCGTCATGTTACTACAATTACGTATCAGATGTGCGATTGTCAGTCAAAGGAACTCAGAGTCTCAGATACAACATGATGTAATGTCAAGTATGAACTGTACCAGCTGCGTTTTATTGATTTATATCAGGAAGTATTTGGTTTTAAAGCAAAAACAAAGCTTGTATGTGTTTATGACAAGCCCCCACAATGCGGCTCAAAAATTGAGGCCAACCTGGAAGTGCCAAAAATTGCAGTTCCACCCTCATCCGCTGGGGGCTGGTGTCAGAAGCGAGCAAATCCTCATTGACTCCCATGTTAAAAATACCAATTTCACAGCAGAAATAAACATGTTTACAGCCTGGTACCAAAACACGTTTTTGGTTTAAATGATCTAGTTTACACTCATGACAACTCTGAGGGGGGTAAATTTTTTTCTCACTCTTCTGTTTAAGTGTATTAAAAGCCTAAAATTCTGTATAATCAATGAGCATCCGACCCACGTGACCGCAGAGCTAGCTCCGTGGAAAGGCCTCAGTAGAGCCTCGGTCTGGCTTAGAAACTGTTCTGAGATTTTGAGTCTCTGTGTTTGTGCATTCTTTTTTGGATATTATGTGTGCAATTGTTGGACAAAATGACTTGCTGTGGCATTAATTGCACTAATAGAGCATCCAAGGAGTCTCCACTTCATTTTTTTCAGTAAGTAAAATTATATTTATGTATTTTAGGTCACTGCCGAGCTGAGCTTAGATTTTAACATGTACTGTTTAGCCATGAAATTTAAATGTAATAGGGTAAAACCCAGTGCATTTAACATAATGCTGCACTTTAGAAAATGGGTTGAAATATAACATGTTGGTGGAGCTGGGTTCTGACTATTGGCTTGTGGAGCTCTCGGGAGACCTCTGTTTTCCACCCGTTTCTCCCCTCCCTGCAGCTTAGCGAACCTCTGTCTGATCGCAGCTTCTGTCTGCTGCGCGGGCTGCCGGTTTTCAGCAGCTTTCGGGAGACCTCTGTGTTCCACCCGGTTTTACCCAGCGGTCAGCCCGGCATATCTCTGACTGAGAAGCTCTGGTGTTGTGCACAGTTAACTCTGGTTGTAGCTAGGTTGCTACCTCCGTTAGCTTAGCTCCCACCTCCGCGTTAGCTTTGGGTTAGCTTCAGGTTAGCTTGTAGCTAGTTCGACCGGGTGTCGTCAGTTGATCCCAGCCTTACAGCCCCACCCTCAGCTCCGCCTCCCTTCCCTTTTGTGGAATTGTCTGGGCTTGACGGAACTTGTGACACGAACAAAATGGCGGTGGTGGCCACCTCCCATTTAGCCTCAAAAACATGTTATTGGAGCCTATGGAAACCCATTCTCCAATATTTATATGTCGATGGTTTATGAACAAAAGGATAGCTGCTGAAGGACAGATGTTGGGATGAAGGGTTTGGAGACAGTAGCACCAACACCATGAAGGCTGATTAGAAATGAGTAAAACGGAGGGACAACAGATGCAGCAAGGCAGATGTTGCTGAGGAGTGATGTAGACTAAAGGTATGAAGCTGCCAGGGTGCAGGATAGCAGGAAGGCAACAGGTAGGGTTCACGATGTGATATGACTACTCCTAAAGGGAGCACCAAAAACAAGTATTGCATCATATCCAGTAGTGCTTTATAGTGGTCGGATGGACAGGTGGTGCCTGTGTACGACAGCCTACCACTGTCTGTGTGCTCCAGGGCTGCAGGGGCTCCACTGTGGCTCATCATCAGTGTGTGAATGTGTGCATGCATGGGTGAGTGACTGTTGTGTTATAAGACAGGGATGTAGAATTCTGGAAGGTGCTATATACATATAGTCCCATTTACTTTAATTGCATTTAATCACATAGTGTCGTACTGACTCGTCACATCACATGGAATAGAAAGCCTTACATTGGCGTGGCATGATTAGGGAGGAGAAGGCATGTTGTGTAGCGATACAGTATGGTTTAATATGACAAGACAAGATAAAACATTCAGGTTATAGGGTTTCCCTGCTCCAAAATACTTGAATCAATGATTGAATGACCTCTTCGGTATCACCATCAATATCACAAAAGATTGTTTCTCATCTTGATTTAAATCAGGTGTGCTGAAGTAGAAAACATCTAAACCTTAAGGATAGTGGTCCTTAAGGACCAGGGTGGTAGGTGTGGTAGTTGCTTTAGTGGACAAAGAGAGAGTGGACACTGAGAAACCGTTTTTACTTATTATTGCTTAAATATGATCGGCTACTCTGAGTTTTACATGCAGGCTAAACATGAAAATGGTCATCTAGCCCTACTTCCTAGCCACTGATAGATGGGGAGACACTCGGATTAGAAAAGTCAGTCAGATCTATGTCACACTGAAAATTAAAATTCATGGACTCACCCTTCTTGGCTAGTGACGGAGATGGCTGTTGGTGGTTTAGCGTCCAGGAAACAGCAAAGCACGTCTCGGCTAGTAGAAGCTAACTGTTAGCATTAGCAACTCCACAATAGGGTACAACTCCTCAAAGCGTGTGTCATTTGTAGAGATAAAACGTCAGCGTCACGCTGCTGTTAGCCAATTAGAGGTGAGATGTCCAAATCCTGCTGTTTTCTGCCACCATCTCCTCAAACAAACTTCCTGAAACAGGAGCGCCAGAGCTTTTTCCCTGCAGCGACTGACTCAGCATTCATTTGACTCAAGCAATCAATTTCCCTCTGGGATTAATAAAGTATTTTTGAATTGAATTGAATTTTGAATTGAATTTATACTAGACGCCACAGCAGATAAGTAGAAAAAACGAGTGAACTGTATTTAACAAAATTTAAAGGAATTCTGTGCAACTTAATCATTTTTTTTAATCATTTTCTTGAGACATAATGTGCTAAAATGACTCTTTACAGGGGTAATGAAATGTCACGCACACCCCCACCGCTTCTGTGGCCAGAATATCACACTTGCAACTTCAGAGTGGTGGGCCACCCCCTGTAGGACTGTACGTTTCCTGCATGTTTTAGATCGTGAACACAGCGGATTTGTTTGTTTTGTGATGAAACGCTCCTGTAGACAGTAATGAAGGCTGAGGTGACCTTTCAGCTATTAGATTAAACGAGGAGATAAGTTTCACTACTGGTCTCACTAATGGAACACCAGGGGGTGCTAAAAGCAAGCCAAAACTGCCTATTTTTCTTGAAGTGTGAGGATCAAAACTTTCTGCTCAATGAGATTAAAGTGAAATTGATTCTCAAACAAGTTTGGGTAAACAATGGGTGTTTCTCAATGCCAAGGAACCTTGCCTTGATGTCTTGGCTCCGCCCCGGTTGCCTAGGAGATACGTCATCTGGAGCCGCCAAGACGTGTTCCAATGTTCATGTTCTACCAAGGCATGTGTTCTCCATTTGTTAGCCGTTTAGCTAGCTGAGCAAGGATACACGGGAGGTGTCTTGTAGCCTAGCCTTGGTCAAAAATTACCCAGAATACACCGCGGTATTTTCCAAAGGACCGCAGATCAGAAGCCGGCAGCTACTTCGGGGACAATTTCCAAGTTTAACAGTAAGTCAACTAATTTGAAATGTTTTTTTTAGAACAAAATAAGTTATCTATGGTTGGTTAGTTGCTTAGTAGTTGCAGCTTCGGTGGCTAGCGGGTAGTAACTCGCTTCCATATTTAATTTAATAAACATATACACAATTTCAAAAGTAAAAGGTTCATTATATATTTATATTGAAACTAATAAGTATAAAATATAACGTTATCTCCCGTGTCACGTGACGTTACGTGACCGCCATCAAAGCCACGGTCACGTGATGCAAGTCTTTTCCATTTAACCGTTTTCTTTGACCAAGGAAGGACAGTGTCCTCGTAAGCAAGGAGCCTGGCCTCGCAAGACATCGCCTCACAAGGCCAGGCGCCTTGACATTGAGAAACACCCAATGACACCAAAGTCTTGTCAAAACAATGTTAGCTAGTTGAGAATGCTAAAGCTAACATCCTAGCCTGGCAAGCCATCCAGTATGTGGAACTACATACCTGCAGAGCAAAATCTTTTTGGTAGTGCTACGGTTGGTCTAGATTTCTAGACTAGTCGTACGTCCCAACTAGAGGATAGTTAGTCAATAATTTATAGTACATAAACAACCAAATACCTCTTATGGTTTGCCTGATAAATGGATATTTATCAATTTATCATTCAGCACTTTCCATCTTACAAGATACAAATGAGACAATAGGTGGTTTGCAACATGATTTTTTTATTTTACAATCCAGAAAAAACACCACAGCACATCAGTAAACTGCTCCACAAAACACATTCTCTTATAAAGACTATGGTTTTCCCTGAAAAAAGAAAATCACCCCTAAGTTAGTGTCACATTTTACTCCCCTAAAATTTAATCAGAAATTCGTTGAACAAGAAGCTATCAGAGCACATGTGAAGTTTAGCGTCGGGAAGCCTTTCCAGAGGGGGAAGGCGGAAAAAAATGTAAAAGTACGAGTCGAAACCAGAACGGTGACCAGAACACAACGGTGAAAATGTTAATCAGGAGGAGAAATAAAACTTCAGAGAGAAATAAAGGCCAAATGGAACAAAATGAGGCAAGACAACGAGGAAGTTCAGAAGGAGGGAAGAGGGAAGGAGCAGAAAGGTCAGGAGGAAAAAAAAAGACAGATTGAAAGGAGTGATCAGAGGAAAGGTCAGAAAGATGGACGGATTTCTGAAGGGGTGGAGGATGAGGAGGCCAAAACGTGGATATAAACTCCTAAACACTGCAGTTTACCTGTATTTAAAATCAACAATTAGAGAAACGGAAGACTCTTTTTTTCTCTATGCAGACGAAAGCTATTTGTATACAAATTTAAATTTCTAAAGCAGTTACGTAATAAGTATAGGGAACATAAATAAAATCTATTTGTGACTATTAAAGTAATTATTGCACAACAACACTTATTATAGAGTAAAGCCATTTTAAATGGAACAAGATATGAGAGATTACTAAATGCATGCATAGTAAAAATCCTTATAATCCTGCAGTGTCAGTTCTACACGTGAGGAGATCATGTCACTCTGTGTCCATTTTTACTTCCTGTCTGAAGCTGGCTCTGATTCGGCGGCACAGAGGATGGTTTATTTGTGGAAAAATGGTGAATTTGGGATCGGAGTGAGAGAGAGAACAACAGTACTTAACATGATCTTCACTTACATTCATCGACTCGGTCGTACAGACAGACAGCTGTAGAGCAGCAGTGAGTGCTTCAGGGTCTGAAGTTCAGGAGTTTTCATCAGAACAACAAACGGCAGCGTGAAAGATCGACACACAAACCAGACCGCTCATATTATAAAATACATTACATCTAAGAATAGAATGACCTAAAGATGAAATATTTTAAACCATATCTTTGTATTTACAAGCATGTACAGCACAAGCAGACATTCTTCACATAGTACACGTGAAGGTACAGTTTGTGCTCATTTAAAGTCGAGAAAAATCTCAGCCTGTTTTGTGAATCTACAGTATGTGTGCCTTCGTCTATTAACATGTTTACGGTAGTTCAAATATGGATCTAACTGCACAGCTATTTTAATGTCTATATATAGAAATGTATATAATTTTGAGTGAGTCATTTTAATGAATTGTAGAGCAATTTTGATGTGTTTCTGTGTAACAATGATAAATAAATGCAATCCGAATGGCCTCTGTTTGGAGAAATAACTTTAACATATTTTAGGACTGACATGCTAATGGCTAGTCTGGGCATGGCCAGGACCAAAGTGTACTGCTGCAATTTTAATGGCATAGTATGCAACATTTTCATAATTTCAACTCATTCACTGCCACTGATAACAAACGCTGTAATTTTAAATCCAACCTTAACTGCCAATGACGATTAAAGTCGTCATTTGCATTGTTTTACTGGGTGGGCGTCGGAACGAGCCCCCGCACCGTGAGAACGAACATCTCAGCTCTAAAGCCGATCTTCAACCACGTACGTCACACGTCACATGATCAGGAAGCAGAAAATCCATGTGTTAGGAGATCGTTTGGGCCCTGCTGTAAAGAAAGTGAGGCGCGAACCGGAAAAGGTTCTGCCGATCACAATTCAACAACGGATTATGAAAGAACGGATAACGCTTGAAACACGCGGATTCTTCCTGATGTAAGAGGTGAGTCTACTCTTTGTTTTGGTAGTTTTGGTGTCAACATCATCCTAGCGCGCAACATGACTCTTAAAAAAAGAGTAAAAACGGTGAGAAACGCTGGCAGGGAAGGGCTTTTCTGATCAGGAAATGGCTGACAGTGAATGAGTTAAAGAGCAAGTCACCCCCAAATCCACATTTTTTTGCAGATAAACTATATAAATGAGTGTCTAATCATGCTGTAGACACGTTTAGTCAATAATTTAGCACTTTGGTGCATCTTAGTTAAAATTTAAATATTATGCCTAAAACTGTCAATGTTGCGCCATCTTCAGGTAAAAACTCTGCACTGCATTAGAATTTAAATCTTCCACCACTATTGACTAAAAGGTACACTATGACATTATCTGGTACATTATGATGTCACAATGTTGTTGTTTGTTTCCTGCACGTTTTAGATCAGGAGCACAGCTGATTTGTTTGATTTAGTGATGAACCGCTCCTAATGAAGACTGAGGAGACATTTCAGCCATTAGATTAACGTGTTAAAAAGACACAGGAAGAAGATATGTAAAACTTTTGGTTTCACAACGGTGCCTTAAAACTGACTATAGGGGGCGCTAAAAGCAAGCTAAAACTACCTAGTTTATCATAAAGACAGCTCCAAGCTGCCAGTTTTCGCAGCAGTTCATGTAAACTTTATTTTATAAACCTTTACAGCTCTGTCAGTTTTGCATTACACATTACTTTGACAGGAATAAGAAAAAAATCCTGCCAGCCTTAACGCAGGAACTTAGATTATTTTTCCCAGATGGCACCATCTAGAGGCGGAAACAATGTGTTGCACCTCAAGCCCCTCCCTATTTCCATGATTACAACACCTCTCGTTTGTGAATGCACACCTCTTACTGGACAGCAAAACAAACACTATTGTTTCACCAGTATCATTCTAACATTATGTTGTTTACTCATTTATTGAGATTTTAAAGACTAACTTGTTTATAAAAATGTCACCAACTCTGCATCTGTCTGGGTACTTTTACAAACACGCGTGCACGATTTGTGATTGACATCTGAAAGTAAGCGGTTGTCTAAGCTGATTGGCTAATCCTGAGCAGTGCTCAAGTGAAATTGCATGGGGCTCTATGGGACACGGGCAGGCGGAAAGGGGGAAAACTCCAGATTGCTGCATTGCTGCCTCAGCATACACTGATTGTGCTACATCTAATTACCAGATATATTTGTACTCATAAATAATAATGTAAAAATGTTTAGGTTGTTTGAACTAGCCATTAGCTTATCAATCCTTTGTATTGAAAACTCGGTTTCAAACACTCATGATGCTATTTGCAACTGGGAAGACAGTTAAAACGTGTACCTTTTAAACAGAAACACCATCCGTAAAGGCCCCAAAATGCCTTTAATGCATTGCAGGAAGATGATACATTATTTTGTGAAACATCCGACTAGCAGCCCTGCTGCTGCTATTGCTGTGTGTGAAATGAGTCATTTGGGGGAGATGTCAGAGCAGCTTCTCCTTGCATGATGCTTGTTTCTGCAAGAGCCTCTGCTGACTGCCGCATTGCCTCCTCTGACACCACCCTGGCACGAGGACAGATTAAAACCAAAACAAACAAATAAATAATGAACAAATGAAAATTACAGTCCTCCGTTTTAACCAGGTAGAGACACCTGGTAGGAGTCCTTGATTTCAGAGACTTGTGTTATTGAGAGGCTGATCAGTTTGGTGCACCGATACATGAAAAGCCTACATACTCTGGCATCACTTCCACCGCAGCAGAAGATCCCACTGACATGGATACAAAGTTAGACTCTGATACATAAAACGTATTACTGTTATACATTTATACACAGACATTATAAAACTTTACATAGCTACCACATCATTATGGCACATTTGCTATGCGGTAAAAACATGTATTGTGCTTTGAAGTTTGAGTCTTTGATCCTGTCAGAGTGAAAGTACTAGAGACTTCAACTCAATACTTCAGTCAAAAATACTAAACTTGTTCACGAAGACAGCGGCAGGGTTTGATTTAACCAATGACACAAATATAGAAACAAGATAACTTTGGTTTTTGGTACAAATGTTTCATGAATGTTAGATTTCATAGGGAATACCCACAAGGTCCGATATGCAAGCTCATATATACACACACCTTCCTCTAAATGTTTTAATAAATGGTACTGAAGGTTGTAGAAAGACGTTTCACTTGACGAGGCCAAGGCCTGTTCATGTTTCATTAAAGGAGACATATTATGACTTTCTTCTTAAGTTATAATAGTTCTATGGTTGACTCAAAACCTTTCCATGTGGTTATTTCCCCTAAACCCCTCTCACATTAAGCAGTTTTAGCAGTTTTATTCTTGACAGTTTGACCAGAATGAGCCATTTCAGGGCTCTGTCACTTTAAGAAAACAAGCTGAAGCTAGCCACCACCACCCTCGCTCAAGCTGCTATAAGCAGAGAAGCTCCAACATTTGGGAGGGGCTCATAGTAGTCCATCAGCAACTCTTTCTTGCATATACGGTGGCTTTATGCTAATTTCTTGCATTTGTTACATCACAAATAGGGACTTTTGGACATTGCTTGTTTTAAGACCATTGTTCCTGAAACCAAACAATGACAGAAAATGGATTGACTCATTTTTACATGTTGGAATTGTTTATCGGGGCAACAGAGACCCACAAGGATGAAAAAGTTGAGTTTTGCATAAAAAAAAACTTTTAATAATCAAGACTGTCTACATCTGATTTCTGTATGGATTTGTTTGACAGCTCAGCACTGAATACACCTATGCTCCTTGGTCACTCCCAAATAAAAGGAAACTGGTTTGGATGTTCAGGAACAAACAAGGTTCAAGTGTCCTGTGAATTGAAAACTTCTGGAACACCAGTGTCTCCATCCACAGTGAAACTAGTTTTACATCAACATAGACCGAGAGGACAAAGAACGAACCTCCGGCTCTAAGGGACATCTTCAAGTCTCAGCAGAACTGTATAGTTGACAACATGGATAAGCTAAATACCTTCAGGAGAAGTGTTTCCTGATCAGACCAGACAAATAGTTGGTTCCAAAGAAAAAAACATGTTTGGAGGAACGTGAAGAACGCTGAATTGTCAGGCAGGGAGGTGGTAGCATCATGATGTGGGACAAGAAGGAGGAGGAGGACCCCTTCCAAATTCTTCAGTTTCACTGGAAATCAGCTGGTTGAATGTTGGACACAGTTGGTCTCAAACACACATAAGAGCTAGTTTCTGATTGGATAAGTCAAGTTTCTATAATGGCCTTCCCAAAGTCTGAACCTTGACCTCGTTAATCTTAAGAGTTTTAAATGAAAACGCCTGCACTAGTCTGGTTATCTTGAAGACGTTTTGCCTCTCGTTCAAAAAGCTTCTTTAGTTCTGGGATTGGGTTGGGAGAAGGAGTCTTTTAAGGTTGTGAGGTCCCATTGATGGGGCAATGGAGGTCAGTGACAATGACAGATAATCTGGACCAGCACCTTGACCTTTTTCAGCATTTATGATCTGTGCTTAAAACCATAGTCAGCAGCATGAAACCAATGGCCAAATGTCAGCTGGAATGACACCAGAAACTTGTTGATATCTACAAGTTATGTTTAACTATGGAACATCGGATACAAGGATCCATTTCTCTAAATATCCGTGTGGCTCCTCGGACATGTCTGAGCTTGTGTTTTTTACCTTGATCATTTGTGAAAGGCAGAAAATGTGCAATAAATGGAAACTTATGCACCTACATCTTGTTTTAAAAAAACATAAAGCAATTATTCCTAGAAAAAGAACAGTTCAAAAGAATAACTGATAGTCCAAAATTGTATTTCCCAGGATCCCAATGAGGTTTGATATTTCTCGTTTGTTTGGTAGTGTTTGTTTTTGTACTTTAACTAGTTCTCTTTTCTTCTTCCGGCTCTCGGAGGGTGCAGACGCTTTTTTCCTCCTCTTCTCCATATCTTATCCTCAAGGCCCTTTGTCTGTCTCTGTGCGCTGGGTGCATGGATGCTTCTGCATTTTTTCTGGAAACTGTAAACTGAAATCATTAAAATGGACTTTGTCAGTTGGTCACTCAACGCGATTGATAAAATTTTTTCAACGATGAGAACGGGAGAAGGGGCTCCCGCATGCTCCTCTGGGACGACCCAGTTGGACACATCATGGGCTCCTGGAAACAGTGGAACTTGATTTGTTTATCTCAGCTGTCTGTGAGGACTCTGAAGACGCGTGGATATTAGTGGTGTTGGTATCAGATTTCCTGCTCATTGGCCTTGGAGGATTCCTGGCTTACCAGAAAATTAACGAGCTGTCGAGGAATATTGGCCTGCTCCTGGAGCTCAGAGATGGTTTGCACCAAGCTGTGAATACACAGACTCACATAATTGTCGAGATGAATCGTAAGCTTGGAACTTTGGCCGAGATTCATTATTGGCACAAAAGATGGATGCCATCAAGAATAGAGTGGACGAATCAGCACGGATTGGGTTAGATTAATGTCCATTATTGGGATTTTGAGAGGTTGAGGACCAAGGAACTTTAAGACAGAGAGGAAAGCATCTCTGTCTGGCCCCCAAACCAGTTTTAATTGGAATCTGATGCCCTTGAGCCTGCAAGGCTCCAACGAAAACTCCCCCCCGGAAGCTATGTGGAATGTGCCGTCGCTATGGCTACTCAACTCTGTCTCCTATCCCAGCCTGGGCGGGACTGCGGGAAGGCCGCCGAATCTTTCCAGGGTCACTGCAACCCTCAAACCCTCACCACCCCATCTAGTGGACACTTATGTTGTGTGAAGTCTGAAGTCTGTTGCATATCTGTCTGAGGTGTTTTTTGCAGAGCAAAGCTGCCCTCCTAGTGGAGGGTAACTCTGAAGTGCCTTTTTTTTCCCTCCACCTGAACCAATCCTCATGTAACCCTCTGATCTCTATTAAGGTAGCGCGACTCAGTGTTGCAAATGACCACAGTCACCAATTCTTGTCATGTGTCTTGCCCATGTATGTCTGATCTCTGAATTGTGTGTACTGAAACTCTAATTTCCCTCGGGGATTAATAAAGTATCTTTGAATTGAATTGAAATCGAAGTCTTCTTTTAAACAAGGGCAAACATTCAACGAAGACATAGATGAACAGATTGTTATTCCCTGTTTTGATACAAATCTTTCCTTTCTACCTGTCCATTTGCATGTTTCAGTCCGTTACTGTGTTAATTTGGAGCCACGTATTCCGTGTTGGTGTAGGAGAATCCAAGGAACTCATCCTGGTCCAGGTTCATGATGACGAGCTTGTCTGTTGGCGTCAGGTCCACCGGCATCTTGGTGAACTCCTTGTCAAAGTTGCAGGTGTCCTTACGGGTTCTCTGCAAGTGGCATTTAGAGATTATGATGGTGGGAGGAAGAGAGGGAGGGGAGGGATAGGTGGGAGAGGAGATAAGAATGGAATGAATGATGGGAGAAGAGAGAACAGGAGTCTCAAAAAGAGAATTATCAACTTAAACCACAAGATTTTCATTCAACGCTCAAATAATGCAGCGTGCGGTCGGGCTAGCACAGGCCACCGTAGAAAGAGCCTTTTGTTATTTCTCTGATTTCTTACTTTAAAAAAGTTCTTCAGTTCGGTCTCACCAGCCAATGCCGTGCTTCACTTTATCTTTTCATCTCAACAACTGAACATTTACAGCTTAACTTTGTCATCTTACAACAAAAACATGCAAAAGCCACACCTGACTAGGAAAAATGTTCCTAAAGCAGCTTGAAGATGATCATACTGAGAGGGAATGTGTTTACTAACCCTAACCCTAGAGCTGCAGCAGAAAAATAGGACAATCCTGTAGTTTGTGTGTAGGCTTCTTCCACTTATCTTTTAAAGTCGTTCTCATTCCCGGGGCATCCTGCTCCACTGTTTCATCACGCAACACGGTTTCATTTTAAAACTGGTTTATCGGATTTAAAAACATAGCCACATTCTGTAGAATATTACGACTACCACCAGCAGGCCAGAAGGCTGCAACGTCTTGTCCAAGGACACAATGACTGAAATGGAAACAAGCAATTGAACCGGCAACCCACTGATGCTAGGACAAATGCCCAACTGCTGAACCCCCATCTTTAGAAGAGACAGGCTCAGACTTAGAGATGAGATGAAGAGCTCCTTCATCAGAGTGGAGCTTGGAGTAGAGCTGATTCTCATTCACTCCAAAATCTGTTAAGTAAATATCCTACTTAAGTTTTCCAGGCATATCCCTGTGGGAAGACACACCAGGACAGACCCTGGCCTACAAATGCATGGGAATTCGCCCAGAGAGCAGCTAGAGAGTTTCACAGAAATTAGATGTCTGAATGTTTCTCTAGGACTTGACACTTCCATGACCCATGGCCGGATAAGAGTTTCTGTAGAACCAGCATAAAATGAACTGGTCACACCATGGAATATGTATTTAGAAAGACATTCATATGTATTTAAGCAACATGTACTTGTCTTTCACTTCTGATACAAACCAGAAAATGAACCATCAAAGGAGACATAGCCGTTAGCATTCTGTGGCTATCGATCAGGAAGAAAACTCAGGATTTGGCAAAATGGTATCACTTTGGCCCTCTGGGATGAGACATGCTGGTCTTTCTGAACATATTTAGACTTCATGTATTAAGGCTTTTTTATTTTGTAAAACTTCATTTTCAATGATGAAGAAGGGAAGTGACATCAGGTTGTAGTGTGGTGGCTATTTGCCACCACATGGAGGATGTGTAGGGAACTTTTAAGGTCACCACAGTTCATTAGAAGTGAATCAAACTGAATCAGTAAGTCTAGAGCAGTGGTTCCCAAACTTATTTAGCCGCGCACCCCCTTCTATGTCCCGACCATGTCGACACCCCCCCCCCCCCCCACACACACACACACACACACACACACATGACGGCATGGCTATATATACACACACACACACACACACACACACACACACACACACACACACACACACACACACACACACACACACACACACACATATATATATATATATATATATATATATATATATATATATATATATATATATATATATATATCAGATGTCAAGCTAAACAGACAGGGTTAAAAAAATATGATCGACCTTTTTCCCCATCACTTTCATTTTTTAAATAGTAATTAATAAGCATTCGATACCATTACAATTTCCTTTGATTTAATTTTAAATAAATATTTAGAGTGCCCAGGTAGAACATAAACAATGAAATTTAACGGTTTTCTTAAAGTAGGAACGTTTAACCTGTGTGGCCAGAGCTCTCTCCTTCCTTCTGCTCTGCGTAAACCTGAACTGGCCACCTACTGGTGCGTAATCAAATGTCTATAGGGGAAAAGGAAAAAGCTTTAGCCATGAGGTTCACTTTTGCCTCAGACCGACTTATTGCTGTTTTATGGTGTGGCTGAATCTGCGATCCGCTGCCACGCGGACAGGAATAACAAATGCTGCAGGTTCGGAGTCACTGGCTGGAGCGGACCCGACTTTAATACGTCATCCCAAAATAGAAGCCAATATCTTAATTTGACCTGGAATGAAAAATGTTGTTCTAAAACCTCTTAAAAGTTTTTATCACAGAGGAGGCAGAGCTCATTTCTGCCTTCAGTCTGACGGTATCAGTCTGGCGCGCCGGAGTTTGCGCAGCGTGCACTTATTGAATCTGTGTGTGTGTGTGTGTGTGTGCGCGCGCGCGCGGCACAGCTCCACGAAGCTTGGTTTATGCTTGACGCATTCACTTTCCGCTTGGTGATGTGTCTCGCGGATGGAACGCGCTTCACAACTTGCAGCGTTTAAGTCACTGTGTCTCGTTAATGGTGCTATTTAAACCAATGTTGTAAAATGACTTCTGCCCAGCCCAGATGTGCTCACTTGTGCACCCGTGAGCCGTGGTTCCGGAACGCGTCTGACCTCTGACAGACGCACTCTAAACTTCAGATCTTCATCGCGTGTGAGGTTTACAATGTCAGAACACCTGCATGAGACAGGTGTTAATTACAATCTGCCAGAATGACTCACCACCTTCAGATTTCTCCAACACCGTTAAAAATGATAAAATACGGAACATATCGGCGTGCGCAGGCCAGAGTGCTGAAGCTCGGCGCATTGTTATTATGAAGTTAGGGCACATGTGGAGGACACACACACACACACACACACACACACACACACACACACACACACACACACACACACACACACACACAAGTAAAATATACTTGTTTTCAATTACATTTATTGGGCCCACTTACTTTTTCTTTGGCCCACCCACAAATGAGTTTTCTGGCAACGCTAATGGTGACACCTGACAGACTTCTCTGAGCTCCGCAGCCATTACAGTTTTCATCTCGCGCACCCCCTAGCGGCAGCTCGCGCACCCCCGGGGGTGCGCGCACCACACTTTGGGAATCCCTGGTCTAGAGTAAAGAATTTTTTTCTGTCTCACAGTTGACCTGCTGAATGTTCGTGTGTTGGAGCTGTATCACGAGTTTCCAGTAAGTGTTAAGCAGAAGCTAAACAGTCTAGGTAAGAGCGACCGGTGTTTGGACCGAATTCATGACTTGTCTAGTTGTGACCAGCTCTGGAGAGTTTCATTAATCGCCTTGTGTTCCAAGTTGGAGTCAAAGTTTGGATGGGTTGTTGATCTGCACAGACCATCTTCATTTTTGGAAAGAAACTAACAGAACTCCATCCCAAAAGTGTGCTCTGAGCTCAGCACACTGCCACTTGTTGCTAAGTGCCTGGGCATGCACATACTCCAAACCTATGAAAGATACACCCCACTTTTATTCTGAGGGACTTGCTCTGTATGTGTGTTGACTGTTAACCTCACTGTTCTTTGATAAAGGCCCCCACGCTGTTTGAAGACATCTGCCTCTTCTTTGACGTTCAATTGACCACTCACAGACTATGATGAGATTAAACGAGATGTCTGAGAGTCAGTGCAGATATGGCAGCATAGGAGGAAGCTCTGAGGCACCAGGAAAACAAGGGAGGAGAGAGACGTAGAGACTTGGAAGACTGGCGTAAACGCAATTGTGACTTGTTAAAGGAAGTGAAGGTTAGCTGTGTGTGTGTTTGTGTGTGTACAGTAACAGTAACAGAAAGTTTCCCTCAAACTGCACTGCTCGGTTCAGTTGGTGTACCGAGAGAAACACGCAAACAAGCTGTTAACGAGCTTCAGATGTGATATAAACTCATGGCACCAAAGGGATGGTAGCATTCACACTTTAAGCCTGATTCAGGCTTCTGCGTCTGCGTCAGTGCGGAGACACGCAACGTCCTTGCGGGCCTGCTGGAGAGCTCCACAAGGACGGACGGAGTCGAGCTCTCTTTTCTAAACATCTCAGTCAAGACAGACAACGCAAGCTTGTGATTGGTCAGGACGCCGCTGTCGTCTACACTGTCGCCATTGCGCCCTCAAAAACATAAACAGAGCCGAGGATAACTAGCAGCAGACACGGAGCAGCTTGAAGAATACCTCGCGAAAAAACTCTAAAAACATGAACGTTTAATTCCCCGTGACTGGAGGAGTGAAAAGATGCGCAGCAAGCGTTTTATTTGTGGACGGAAATGACAGGAAACGTGAGTTTAGAGGTGGCGAGCCCATGAAGAGATGGAGGAGGATGTGAGACAAATGTGTGTGTTAAAAAGTCTCTTATATACAAAAAAAACCACACAATATAAACACACTATCTTGGACCAGATACATGACAGGATACCACAGAACAGCGCTACGCCCTCTGTTGTCCTGGTGGGGAATTGCTTTGCAAAACTCCCCAGAAGACGGAGAAGTATGAGAGCAAAACGCTTCTCTCAATCCGTGCGTGTCTGCCCCTTGCGGAGCTGACGGAGAAGCATGAATCAGGCTTTAGCCAACTAACCTTTAAAGGAAGGAATGCAGATAGAAAACTAGCCTTGCACACTGGAAACTTGTCTTTAAAGCTGCTTTACGGAAACTGCACAACAAGTTAGAAACATGGTCACACAACACTCCCCCTTCCTGTCGATTATTGCCCCCAAGCCACGCCCCCCTGATGTGGGAACATGCAACGCCACAGTAAACGAGAAATAGCTAAACGCCAGTCGCCGTTTTCTATGTCCAAACGTCTTTCGTTGTCCGACTTTAAATAATATTTTTCTTTTCGGGACTCTGGTAGTTTGACCTAAAGTTTAAGTGGTAGCTGCCGGCTGTTTCTCCTCTGATATTCTTGAGCAGGGAAACTCTCCCACCAGTGGCATTCTGTTGCTAAATACATTAGTTCATTATGAGTGGAGGACCCAGGGAAGAAGGGTTCTCAATGTCAAGGCGGCAGTGCCTTGGTAGGCCAGGCGCCTTGATATTGGCGTAACCAGGCATTTTGCTTACGAGGACACTGTCCTTCCTTGGTCAACGAAAAGGGTTAACTGGAACAGAATCCCCCGTGGGGAGCGGTGAGCTGCAGTTGTGGCTGTGATCACGAACTATTTGGTGGTTTAACCCCCAATCCAACCCTAAAAGCTGAATGTCAAGCAGGAAGGCATTGGGTCCCATTTAAGTCTTTGGTATTACCCGACAAGTCAAGTGCAAATTTCATTGTACACCTGTGCAATGACAATAAATTATCTTGAATCTTGACTTACCTCATGTGACCGCAGCAGTAACGTTACATCACGTGAGGTAAAAATCCATTTCATACATATGTTTCAATATAAATGTATAACAAGCTTTTTACTTAAAATTGTGTATATAGACCAATCATTGCTAACTGATTTGGATCTAAAAAACATTTTTGATCTGCCATCCTTTTGAAAATACTGCGCTTTATTCTGGGAAGTTTTTGACCAAGAGAAAGCAAAAACGCACCTCCCATGTGTCCTTGATCAGCTAGCTAAATGGCGAACAAATGGAAAACAGATGCTTCTGTAGCACCTCAACATTGGAACACACCTTGGTGGTTGCTGATGACGTAGGTCCTGGGCAACCGGGGCGGGACCAAGTCATTAGGCATTGAGAAACACCCAAAGTGTGGAAGTGTGACAGTTCGGTGAGACAGACACCCTGATGGTCCAATAGTTGGTTTTGGGCTGAGCTGTGTTGTTGGCTGAGAGTTTTAGACAAATGTGACAGAACTACTTCATTCTTTTTTAAATTTCCAGAATATATAACGCAACACCTTTGTTTCTGCTCCGATTTTTGATGAGATGGACTTAAAGATCTAAAATTCATTCCAGATACACAATATTACCATTTCTCTCAAACATTGTTCACAAATCAGTCTAAATGTGTGATAGTGAACACTTCTGCTTTGCTGAGATAATCCATCCCACCTCACAGGTGTGCCACATCAAGATGCTGATCTGACATCATGAGGAGTGCACAGGTGTACCTTATACTGCCCACAATAAAAGGCCACCCTGGAATGTGCAGTTTTGTCTCACAGCAAAAGGCCACAGATTCCACAAGCAGTGAGGGAGCGTGCAATTGGCATGCTGACAGCAGGAATATCAACCAGATCTGTTGCTTGTGCATTGAATGTTCATTTCTCCACCATAAGCCGTCTCCAAAGGCGTTTCAGAGAATATGGCAGTACATCCAACAGGCCTCACAACCGCAGACAGCATGTAACCACACCAGCCCTCGACCTCCACATCCAGCAGGTTCACCTCCAAGATCCTCTGAGACCAGCCACTCAGACAGCTGCTGAAACAATTGGTTTGCATAACCAAACAATTTCTGCACAAACTGTCAGAAACCGTCTCAGAGAAGCTCAACTGCATGCTCGTCGTCCTCATTGGGGTCTTGACCTGACTCCAGCTTGTTGCCGTAACAGACTTGAGTGGGCAAATGCTCACATTCGATGGCGTCTGGCACGTTGGAGAGGTGTTCTCTTCACAGATGAATCTCGGTTTACATTGTTCAGGGCAGATGGCAGACAGCGTGTGTGGCATTGTGTGGGTGAGCGCTTTGCTGATGTCTATGTTGTGGATCGAGTGGCCCATGGTGGTGGTGGGGTTATGGTATGGGCAGGCATCTGTTATGGACGAAGAACACAGGTGCATTTTATTGGTGGCATTTTGAATGCATAGAGATACCGTGATGAGATCCTGAGGCCCATTGTTGTGCCGTACATCCATGAGCATCACCTCATGTTTCAGCAAGATAATGCACGGCCCCATGTTGCAAGGATCTGTACACAATTCTTGGAAGCTGAAAATGTCCCAGTTCTTGCATGGCCAGCATACTCACCGGACATGTCACCCGTTGAGCATGTTTGGGATGTGCTTGACCGGCATATACGACAGCATGTACCAGTTCCCACTAATTTCCAACAACTTCACACAGCCATTGAAGAGGAGTGGACCAGCATTCCACAAGCCACAATTGACAATCTGATAAACTCTATGCGAAGAAGATGTGTTGCACTGCATGAGGCAAATGGTGGTCACACCAGATACTGACCGGTTCTGAGTCCCCAGACCCCCAATAAAGCAAAAAAAAAACTGCACATTCCAGGGTGGCCTTTTATTGTGGGCAGTATAAGGTACACCTGTGCACTACTCATGATGTCGGATCAGCATCTTGATGTGGCACACCTGTGAGGTGGGATCGATTATCTCAGCAAAGCACAGGTGCTCACTATCACACATTTAGACAGATTTGTGAACAATGTTTGAGAGAAATGGTGATATTGTGTATCTGGAATGAATTTTAGATCTTTAAGTCTATCTCATGAAAAACCGGAGCAGAAACAAAGGTGTTGTGTTTACATTTTTGTTGAGTGTATTTATAGCTATACTATGTTAGAATGTTTAAGTTAGGTTACTTTGCAGGTCTGCTGTTAAACAAATCAATGATTTGTTAGCTGAAATGAAAGAGAATCATCTGTTTTGGTAGTGTTACAAATCCGTCTTGATTATGTGTGCTCTTACACCTGTGTATGTGTCATGATAACCAATTATGTGGCAACCAAAGGAAGCACTGTGCGTGACGCTTGTGCCACGTGCGCCTCTACTGAGCCACATTGTACACAGCGCATCATCGCATCATCCTTTAGGGGGAGCCCAGCGCTTACCCGGAAGCTGTCAACTGACACACTTAGGGGGCGTCTGAGAAATTCTCCAGCCTACCTCCCCCCATGCTCATATGGTATTATAATGTAGGTGATTATATGGACAACATCCCCCCCCAGCTTTCTCACTGGCCTCCACTGGAAGCCTGTGTGTAATTAAATCTGTTCTGACATAGCAAAGTGTTCAGACCCAGCATTCAATCACTCTAAACTCTGATAAGGAAACGTTAAAAACAAAAGGACACAACGTGGAAAACATGTTGGTGTGAAAGTTTATAAAATATTTACATAAACTGCTACGAAATATATGAGGTCAGAGATGTTTTACTATAGTAGAAAATCTGGGGTTACTGGCCTCATTCAGACTAGCCAGTAGCTCGTCAATTCAATTCAATTTTCTTTATTGCCAAGACTGACCTACGTGAAGGCATACACAGAAATAACAGTCAATCTCAGTTTCTCTTAACTGAGGTTGCCCAAAGAGCTTTCTACAACAGTAAAATACTCCTAATGTCCTTTTTTAGAGAAACACACTTTCAAACTTTTGTTTAGAGTCTTCAGCACCGAGACCGGAGATCACCTGAACTGCAGTCAAAAAGTGCAAAATTAAAAGTATTTTTCAGTTATTTTAAACAGATTCTGTTGCACACGCTCAGCTTCGTTTAAACTAGCTGTTAGCTTATCTGTCCTGTCAAACATAAACTGAATTTCCTCAAACGGAGGATGTTAAGGAAGCTGCCTACAGCAGGAAAGATAATAATTATGTATAACTTACAAAACATATATTTAAAAATGACCAAAATGTTCCTTTTAAATCCCAGATTTGGAAGCACCACAGGAGTGGCCTGGTAGGAAATGTTGAGTAATAATTATGACACAAATTCAAGCAAAGAGACGTTTAGTTTGCAGGATTATTCCCAAAAGACAGAATTATGTTTTTAGTGCTAAAAGGGTGTATTGATAGGTTGAAAGGAAGAACCCCTGCAGAATGAAGCAATCAGAAATATATTAAAACCTGATCTTAGACCTGATTTAATTGCAAGAAAATGTAGAAAACAGAGAAAAGCAAAGAAGTTGGATGTTGGATAAAAAAGGCGTGGATGAAGTAGATAAAGCTGCCACAAAGATAACCCGATGAAGGTCAAGGTTCACACCCTTGACATCATTTAGTGTCTGAACATAAACAAGGAGGACGATGAGGGACAGGAGAGCTCTAAGGACCACAGGAACAACAAGGCAGAGCTGCATTTCCTACCTTTAGCGTGCCAGCTCTTCCCTGCTGGCCTAAGGGGAGCACCTGTCTTAGCTGGCATGGATCCACATCACATATCAGGACATCAGATCCACAGCAGGGCCTCCTGCACTTCTAGATGCTACAACACTCACAAGGACATGGCAGGATTCCCATCATGTATTCAGCTTTATTAAACCCTTTGTAAACAGAGGACAGAAACCCCCCGCTGTCCATTAAAACTCCACCACTATAAACTTGTGATTGAAGCCTCAACTAATGAAGTTTTTTAGAGGCTTTAGCTCACATGTGGGGAGGCATTTTAGCTGAAATGTGCAAAATCTGATATTTATCCTTGACATAGAAATAAAGTTTTTACAATTATTCAATGCGGGAGTTTTTTGTTTGTTTAATGTGTCCAACTAGAACGACTTTAAAGAGTAAGTTACCCCCAAATCCATTTTTGTTGATCAACTGTATAAATAATATTATAAATTGTAAAACTCTCATAGTGGCGCCCCCTTCTGGTTACATTAGAATTAGAATCAGATTTCTCTGTTAGCTAAGCAGTGATTTTTTACTTTAGGCAGTATTTTTGACATTGCAGCACTGCAGCAGAGTCTCGGCCACGCCTCCGTCTGGGTCAGCCAATCACAATCCAATACAAAATGATGTAAGCCTGGGGCCGCTCACTCAGAGTTGGAAAGAAATCCTCCAGACTAGGAAGCATGCTGTTGTTTCTCCATCCGAACATTGTGTGTGTGTGTGTGTGTGTGTGTGTGTGTGTGTGTGTGTGTGTGTGTGTGTGTGTGTGTGTGTGTGTGTGTGTGTGTGTGTGTGTGTGTGTGTGTGCGTGCGTGTGTGTGTTCCTCTGGCAACATCACAGATTGTAAACAGTAACTACGTCCCTCTTTAGTTTTTTTGAAAAAGAGAAAAATTGACAATATAACCTTCCTTCCATCATAGGCATTAGACTGTTTTGTGATTATTTCACGGTAAAATTCGTACATATTGTTCCTTTAAAGAACTTCTCAACCCACTCGTTGCCTCTGCTTATTAATGAACTCATTTTACATCACTGGGATCCTTGCAGACATAGAAATGTGTCACCATTCATTTCTGTCAGTATAGTAGCTACATGCTAATGTGTATTTATTTTCCCAGGAAGACTTTGTGCACGTTTACTTATCAAGCACACATGCACTGACACACACGCTAACACTTCCAGCTGCCAGCGATGTAGGCCAGATCATAATGTGTTCCATTTCACCACGCTTCAGCTGCAGCTAATGCTGCGAGGCGTGGAGGGAAGAAAACATTTAGCGTTGGAGATGCAGAGAGATAACGATCAATGGCCCTTGGTGTAGATGCACAGATAGAAAACTCAGAGTAAACAGAGGCATTAGAGCAAACACACACAATTAGATTCCACATGTTCCAGAGGCTTTAAACATGACTGCCGGTTCTTTACTTTCTTCCTTTTCTTCCCTCCACCTCTCTTTCTCTCTGTCAGCCCTCGCCTTTTCAGTAACGATAGGATTAGCGGGCGACAAGCCGATGTCAGCCAAGGATGTGGGGAGCGTGGGAGGGACCGGGGATGTGGGGAGGTGAAGGGGAGCGAAGAGGGTGAAGAAAAAGGCGGCGGTATCGAGCGCTGACCTGTTTTTGGCTGATAAGAGCGGGCTGCTTTATGCCGAAGCCACTGGCTTTAATTTGGGGGCCTCGATATTTGGAATTAATTATCACACACTACAGCAGTGCTGCGGCTTACTGTGTACACCGGCTATTACATCCACCCCAGTGCAAACTTTTATAGAGCTTATGCGCCGCAACTTACTGTTACAGAAGAGTCTGAACTGCTTTACGATAAATTTCCATTAAGTACAGCTGCACTGCAATGTCAGTGTGGGGTTTGTCCTCAGTGCAAGTGGGTGGATAAAGAACGCCTCCACGCTACAGCAATGGTGGGGATTCTTCAAAAACCTTTGAAATGCAACGTTTTTGACTTTGGTTCATGAAAAATAAGTTGAATGTCACAAACCTGACATAAATCGTGTCATTATTTAGTTTGTCACAAATGGACTGAAATGCTAAGGGTATGTGTGAAAACCTGATTTTATTAGGGAGCATGTAACTCAGACATAGTGGGTACGGAAAGTATTCAGACCCCTGTCAATTTTTTACTCTTTGTTAAAATGTAGCCATTTGCTAAAATTAATTCCTAATTAATGTGCACACAGCACCCTAGGCGTGTAAGAAAATATTGATATGGCAATATATCGTAATATTTTTTCTGCAATATTATATCGGTATTCAAAAGCCGTGTATCAAATTTTTGGAAGAATTTACATGCAAACACTTGTGTCTTTTCTTTTCCTTTGGTGTAATTCAAACTCCAGCCACTAGTTAGCAGCAGTATGCAATGGGTTTTGTTTCCACCATTTATGTAAATCCCTCTTATGGGTCAGATACCTCATATTAAACATGTTAAGTATAAGTTTGGACTGTTTACTGAATTTTCCTACGATAAATTCAGTCTAAAAAAATCGCTAATATCGTCTGGCGCCAATGTATCGATATGATGTACCGTCTCCCCTGTATTATGATGCGTATTGCATTGCCATAATTTCACCAATACACATCCATACAGCCCTCCGTTTTGACAGAAAAATAAAATTTTTGAAATTTCTGCAGAGGAGCCAGTTGAGGTGGCTCGGGCATCTGGTCAGGATGCCTCCTGGACGCCTCCCTGGTGAGGTTCTCCGGGCACGTCCAACCGGAAGGAGACCTAAAGGGAGACCCAGGACACGGTGGAGGGACTATGTCTCTCACCTGGCCAGGGAACTCCTTGGGATTCCCCCGGAAGAGCTGGCCCAAGTGGCTGGAGAGAGGGAAGTCTGGGCCTCTCGCCTTAGGCTACTTCCCCCGCGACCCGACTCTGGATAAGCGGATGAAAATGGACAGATGGATGGATGGATGGGTGGGTGGATGGATGGATGGATGGTTGGATGGATGAAATTTCTGCAGATTTATTAAAAAGACAAACTGAAAAATCACTAAGTATTCAGACCCTTTGCTTTGACACAAGTAATTAACTCAGGAGCTTGAGCTTGAGCTTGAGATGGTCCTACACCTTCACTGGAGTCCAGCTTTGTTTGATTATACTGATTGGACTTGATTAGGAAAGCCACACACCTGTCTATATAAGCCGTTACAGCTCACATTGCATGTCAGAGCAAATGAGAATCATGAGGTCAAAGGAACTGCCTGAAGAGCTCAGAGACCAGCAGCACCATTCTGCCTGTTGATCCATCTTTTCCTCACTCATGAACAAGATCAAGAGATACTTAAACTCCTCCACTTGGGGCAGGACCTCATCTCTGACCCGGAGAAGGCATTCTAACCCTTTTTCAGCTCAAGACCATGGTCTCGGACTTAGAGAAGCTGACTCCCATCCCAGTTGCTTCACACTTGGCTGCGAAGCGCTCCAGGAAAAATTGGAGATCACGTTCTGATGAAGCCAACAGGACCACATAATTTGCAAAAAGCAGAGACTTAATTCTTAGGCCATCAAAACGGATCCCCTCAACACCTTGGCTGCGCCTAGAAATCCTATCTATAAAAGTTATGAAAAGAATCTGTGACAAAGGGCAGCCTTGGTGGAGTCCAACTCTCACCGGAAACGAGCCTGACGTACTGACCAAGCTCTGACACCAGTCATACCGGTCATCTAACAGCCTGTATCGGAGGGCCTGCTACACCATATTCCCAAAGTACCCCCCAAAGCGCCCCCTGAGGGATGCGGTCAAACACTTTCTCCAAATCCACAAAACACATGTAGATTGGTTGGCAAACTCCCACTTGCCCTCCAGGATCCCCCTAAGGGTATAGAGCTGGTCCAGTGTTCCACAGCCAGGACAAAAAACCACAATGCTCCTCCTGAATCCAAGGTTCAACAATCCGAGGGACCCTCCTCTCCAGAAACCCTGAAAAGACTTTACCAGGGTGGCTCAGGAGTGTGTTCTCCCTATAGCTGGAACACATTCTGCCTTTTTAAATAGGGGGGCCACCACCCTGGTCTGCCAATCTAGGAGAACGGCCCCAGATGCCCATGTGATACTGCAGAGCCGCGTCAGCCAGCATAACCCTACAACATCCAAAGCCTTAAGGAACTTTGGGCAGATCTCATCCATCCCCAGAGCCTTGCCACCAAGGAGCTGTTTGATCACCTCAGTGACCTCTGCACCAGAGATTGGAGAGCCCAACTCAAAATCCCCGGACTTTGCTTCCTCACTGGAAGATGTGTCAGTGGAATTGAGGTCTTCGAAGTATTCTGCCCACCGTTCCACAATGTTCCAAGTAGAGGTCAGCAGCACACCGTCCCCACTGTAAACAGTGTCGGTAGCTCACTGCTTTCCCCTCCTGGGGCGCCAGATGGTGGATCAGAATTTCCTCGAAGTCTTGCTCCGTGGTCTCACTGAACTCCTCCCACACCTGGGATTCTGCCTCCTCGACCAGAAGGAGCACTCTCCAGCACCCCTTCCAAGGACTCCAAAAAGGGTGGGTTGTGTGAGCTGCAGTTTGGTGCAGAAGCACAAACAACAGTCAGGACCCGTCCCCGCACATGTAGGCGGAGGGAGGCTACCCTCTTGTTCACCGAGGTAAAGCCCAATGTACAGGCACCTAGATGGGGGTTAATGCCCATCCCTGCTCGGTGCCTCTCAGTGGGGGTTACCTCCAGTGTCCAACTCCTCATAAGGAAACTGGTTCCAGAGCCAGAGCCATGCGTTGAGGTGAGTCAGACTATATCTAGTCAAAACCTCTTAACCTCACACACCAACTCTGGCTCCTTCCCCACTAGAGAGGTGATATTCCACGTACCGAGAGGCAGCTTCTGTAGCCGAGGATCAGACCGCCAAGGCCCTGGCTTTCAGCTACTACGTATCACACATTGAAGAAGAAGAAGAAGAAGAAGAAAATATTTCTATAGCACCTCTCAAGATAAAAATCACGAAGTGCTTCACAAAAACAAAAAATGTAAAAATATAAAAAAACATTTAGAAAATGTTTAAAAATATATTTAAAATGAGCAAAAATAGACAATTGTGGTTAAAAAATGTTAGAGAGAGTGCATAGGAAAGAGGGAAATCAGTGGATCCTGAGGAAGGTGGAATAGGTGGGGAGAGCAGAATAAAGAGAGAGTGGTGAAGAAGGTCATACAAAAGCCGGCTTGAACAAGTGAGTCTTCAGCTGCTTTCTAAAGGAGACCACTGAGTCCACTGATCTCAGGCTCAGGGGGAGAGAGGTCCAGAGTCTGGGGGCCACAGCAGCAAATGATCTGTCACCTTTGGTCTTTATCCTGGTGCTGCACAACCAGTAGGCTTTGGTCACTGGACCTCATGGACCTGCTGGGGGTGTAGGGACTAAGAAGATCACCAATGTAAGATAGTGCTTGTCCATGTAAGGCCCTATAGACCAGAACCAGGATCTTGAAATGAACACTGAAGTTGACTGGCAGCCAGTGAAGCTGGAGGAGAAGCGGGGTGATGTGGGTGTGTTTGGATCGCCAGACCGCCAAGGCCCTGGCTTTCGGCTACTACCTATCACACATTGCACCCAACCCCCCTCCCACAAGTGGTGTGCCCATGGGAAAGGGGACCCACGTTTACTCTTCGGGCTGTGCCTGGCCGGGCTCTACGTGTGAAAGCCCCGCCACCAGGTGCTCACCAATTTCAATTCAATTCAATTCAATTCAATTTTATTTCTATAGCGTCAAATCACGACAAGAGTCGTCTCAAGGCACTTCACATAATAAACATTCCAATTCAGGTCAGTTCATCAAGCCAATCAGAAATAATGTTTCCTATATAAGGAACCCAGCAAATTGCATCAATTGACTAGTGACTGACTAGTGTCAGTGACTTTACAGCAATCATCATACTAAGCAAGCATAAAGCGACAGTGGAGAGGAAAACTCCCTTTTAACAGGAAGAAACCTCCAGAGAATCCTGGCTCAGTATAAGCAGCCATCCTCCACGACTCTCTGGGGATCGAGAAGACAGAGCAGACACACACACACACGCACATGCACACACACACACACGCACACGCACACACACACACACACACACACACACACACACACACACACAAAGACAAAGTAATGTGTCTATAGTTACATTGTGATTTCTTAGTAAATATTCTATTTGGTGAGAGATAAACTTTATTGTATTTATCCTAGTGGATCTATAATTAAACGGATAAACTAGTAGTAGCACATCCAACGTCAAGGAAAGCAAAAAGTTATTATCAGGAGAGGGAGAATGTTTTAGTGGTTAGCAGCAGTGTGTTAGACGATGGCCCCCTCCATGAGGCCACCACAGCTCAGCAGAACATCATTGTAGCTTCTTCTGGGGATAAAAACACTTAGAGAAAATAAAGTTAACAGCTGAAATAGCAGGAAATAATACAGTTAAAGAGCAGATTGTAGAAGAAAGTAGTAGAGTGTGAAAAGTGGTCAGTCCTGCAGTCTAACCCCGGCTTTCCACCGGAGCCGTCAGCAGCACGTTACTGCAGCAGCACGTCATAGCTGCTGATAGGAACCGCTGTGGTCAACAGAACCTTTTCCACCGGAGCCGTCAGCAGCGCGAGTCGGCCGCGTCTCAGGAGCAGCATGTCGCTGCCTTTACGCGCCGGTTCTATTTTCTAAACGCGACGCCTCTGAAACGGGTCAAGTTCGACATTTTTGGGGAAGGAAAGACAGGAAATCGGACGCGGAAAAGGAGAGAAGCTACCAAGATTTTCAGAATAAAGAACGTACTGCCTTCCGGTTGCTTTACTTTTAAAAAAGGTTACTAACTGTGAGGCCCCGTGAGAAGTTATCACCTAGCGAGCGGTCTCCTTTGTTTTTCAGGTCCATATTGGCGATTATAAAACGGACAGAACATAAAACACAAACCATGTTGTAATTTTCTCCTGCTTGTTGTTGTGTTTACTGACAAAGTCACTCGTGTGACTTCGTGCACTGTCGGTGACAGCTGCTCCCCTGCTGCTTCGCGTCTCGTGGGAAGGGCCAAGCAGCAGCTTACGCGAGCAAGACGTGCTGCTGCAGTAACGTGCTGCTAATGGCTCCCGTGGAAACCCGGGGTAAGCCTATAGCAGCATAACTACAGAGATAACTGGATAATCTATCCTATTTAGATGGAGGCATGTTGGAGTCAGGGCAAGGGAGAGCCGTATTTACCGACTGTACACTCCACCTCCCTCTACTCCCCCACTTGTCCAGATTTAGGCTAACATCAGATTTTAACCATAGGCCCTATCAAAGAAAAATGTTTTAAACCTATTCTTAAAAGTAGACAAAGTGTCTGCCTCACAGACTAAAGCTGGGAGCTGGTTCCACAGGAGAGGAGCCTGATAACTAAAAGATTTGCCTCCCATCCTAATTTTAGATATTCTGGGAACCACCAGTAAACCTGCAGTCTGAGAGCGAAGTGCTCGGTTAGGAACGTATGGAACAATCAGATCACTGATGTATGATGGAGCTTGATTATGTGAGAAGAAGGATCTTAAAATCTAAGACAGGAGAGATATAATCTCTCTTTTTAATTCTCATCAGAACTCTAGCTGCAGCATTTTAGACAAGCTGAAGACTTTTAACAACATTCTGTGGACTTCCTGAGAGTAATGAATTACAGTAATCCAGTCTTGATGTAATAAATGCATGAACTAGTTTTTCAGCATCACTCCTGGAAAGGATGCTTCTAATCTTAGGAATATTCTGAAGGTGGAAAAAGGAAATCCTACAAACCTGTTTAACCTGGGATTTGACTGACATGTCCTGGTCAAAGATAACACCAAGGTTCCTTACTTTGTTCTCGGAGATTAATGTAATGCCATTCAGGTCAGGTGATCGACTAAGCAATTTCCTTTTCTGGATTTCAGGTCCAAAGATGAGAACTTCTGTCTTGTCTTGATTTAAAAGCAAAAAGTTTAGTCATCAAATTTTTTATTTCCTACCCAACCGATTAGGTTGATCAGGGTTAATGGATATATATAACTGAGTATCGTCAGCATAACAGTGGAAGTTTATCCCATGCTGTCTAATGATTTTACCAATCGCATACATAGTAAAAAGAATTGTCCAAGCACTGAACCCTGTGGTACTCCACAAGTAACCCTGGAGTATGAAGACGATTTGTCATGTACATTTACAAAATGAAATCTGTCAGACAGGTAGGATGTAAACCAGCCTAACGCTGTTCCTTTGATCCCTACAACATGTTCAAGCCTTTCTACAAGAACATTGTGATCAACTGTGTCAAAAGCAGCACTGAGATCTAACAAGACTAGAACAGACACAAGATTCTTATCTGAGGCCATGAGAATATCATTTGTAACCCTCACTAATGCAGTTTCAGTGCTGTGCTACTCTCTAAAACCAGACTGAAATTCCTCAAACAGAGCATTAGTGTTTAAATGCTCACATACTTGGATGGCCACTATTTTCTCCAGGACTTTGGATAAAAATGGAAGGTTAGATATTGGTCTATAATTCATTGGGTCATCTGGATCCAGAGAAGGCTTCTTAAGTGAAGGTTTGATTACAGCAACCTTAAAATCTTGTGATACATACCCATTTACTAAGGATAGATTGATTATATCTAGAATGGGGGCAGTAACCAAAGGAAATGCTTCTTTAAATAATTTGGTTGGGATTGGATCCAAAATGCAAGTTGAAGGTTTAGATGAAGCTAATATTTTTGATGAATCTGAAAGCTCAACTGGATCAAAATGGTTCAAGCACAGATGAGGTTCTAAAGTCACCTCTGATGCTGCCTCACTTACTGAGGAAGAAGAAATCGCATTAGGGAGGATGCTAAAGATTTTGTTTCTAATGGAATTAATTTTACTTGTAAAAAATCCCATGAAGTCATTGCTGCTGAGGGCTAAGGAAATAGATGGCTCAGAGCTATGATTCTGTGTAAGTTTAGCAACTGTACTGAAAATAAATTTAGGATTATGCTTATTCTCCTCAATTAATGCTGAGAAATAAGCAGTTCTAGTTTGTCGAAGCCAGCATGCCTTCACCTCCAAGCCTAGCTCCAGAAGGGTCCCACCCCAAAGACAGTTGAGAATGAAATCAGTTTTTGTGATTATTTCCCGGAAGAATTCTTACTTATTGCACCTTTAATTATAGCATAAAACAAACAAATAAATATGCTCAAATGTTCACATACTGTCTTCACGGGCACTATTGCCATATTGATTTGGTCTTTAAAATGTTGATTTGAATCAGTTATATGATTATTCAGCAAACATCTTCAGTGATTTTTAGAAACAAGAATAAAGTTCTAAAGTTTTAATTTATTGCAGATTTACTGCAGCTTGAAGTTCCTCTCTGGATTAGCTAACCAGTAGTCGACGGTCACCCTCACATGGAAGGGAATTGGTTTTGATGTTCAATAAACACCCAGGAACCACTATGACTTTATCCTTTCATGAAGTGGAACTTGCTGGAACACCAGGCACTCCATCCAAAGTGAGACATCTTCAAGCTGGACTGAAATCAGCAGCTGCCATTTACATAAATGCCAAACTATTAACCTAAAGAGAAATCATTCATCATTTCAGAAAAATAAACAAACTGAAAAACAGAATAGCTTATTATGCAAGGCAAACAAAGAAGGCATCCCATCTCTATGTAAATTTCATAATGCCAAAGATTGCAGACTGATGCAGACTGTTTCAACCTATGGAAATACGAGCTGTAACATGTGCTCAGTGTTATTAAGGGCAGCGTTGATGCTCAGACTCTAAATAACACTTTCTGTGACTCATTTTATAAAAATACTGTAGATCCTAGTTTTAATTCATTTGCAAGTTCTGTATTGTTTAATGAAGTGAATTATAAACAACACAGTAATGAGTGTCATGATTAGGATAAAAATGGTGATGCATTTAGAAATGTTTTCAAATTTTAGAGCCTGAGCTGTAAAATAAAGTTAATCAAGGCTCAATTCTTTAATTGGGATGCTGGGAATGTGTGAAGGAGTTGAAATAGTGTATTAATTATTTGAAATGGCCAAAGTGGAAAACAGTTGTGATCTAACTAACAGAGTTTAGGTTAAATAATGACTGTTCAAGTTCTGTCTGTGTTTATCAGTTCAGACAGGTACCCCGTCTCTGTGATGAAGCCAACACAGAGGTGACAAACATTGCAGTTCCCATCTCATCCACTGGGGGCAAAAATGCTAACTTCACAGCAGAAAAACATGTTTACAGTCTGGTTCAAAAAACATTTTAGGTTAACTCTGAGGAGGGTTCACTCTTTGTAACTCATCTGTTTAGGTGTAATTAAAGCTTGAAATTCTGGATGCTTCATGGGGGGTCCATTTGATTGACAGGTGTCAGATGAGCTGACGGTACTAGCGTCTTGCCCTCCTGCCTGCTCCAGGGAAGGCTTCAGCCTCTGCTTCATGTTTAAAGTGTTGCAGCCTAGAAGGTAGAGGGTAGCAGAGTCTCTCAACCATGGCTAAAAGTGCCCGCCAACCACCATTAGCTTTGGTTAGCTCTGGGTTAGCTTGGTTATCTCGTAGCAACATCATCTGAAAATTTGTTGAGTGTCAATCATCTGTCCCCACCCTCACAGCCCCGCTCTAAGCTCCTTTGTTGTATTTTTCGTGAGTGACGAGATGGATGATATGGCAAAGATGGCGGTGGTGGGAACCGCCCACTGGGGGCTTCAATTCAGTTTTTCAGAAACATATGGGTGACGGCTCGGAGGGTTTGTCCATTTTATATATACAATCAATTGTCTGGACAAACCTCAGACATCTGCGACCACTTTAACTAATTTAAAAGAAAAATAGTCTGTCAAAATTTTCAAATCTGAACACATATGAGGGAAATGTAGATCAACGATATCTGATATTATCGCAATATTCAATATGACGTTAATACCATGCAGCATTGCGGGAGTGGCATGTGCCTTCAATGACAAACTTGAGATTTTACAACCACTTGCTTGAAGCGCTTCACGAACATCCATACGGTAGTTTTCTTATAATGTACACGACTCGGACACTGCATCTAATTCAAAGTGTTAACATTGTAAAGTGTTATGGGTGGTAAACGGTGCAGGATACAGTTATTAATGGTTAACGTGCAGCGGGTCAGAGCTGCAGCTTGTTGGGAGAGTTTGTGAGCGGCTTTAGAGGCAGTGAGAGGCGGCTGAGTGGCTCAGCAGAGCTGTGTGTATGTAGGCCGTGTTCTGCATGTTATTTCCTTGAAGTCATCAGGCCCACGCTCCCCCATCATGGAAAGGCTCTTATGATAAGTGGCAGCCATGAAATATGCAGTCTCTGCCTCGCTTCACAGAGCCTCCGTTCCCTTCCTCCATCTTTCCTCCTTTCCAATTCCTGATACCAATTTTCTTCTTACCGCCCATAATTTATTGTTCATTCCTTATTTTCCTAAGTACTTTCTTCCCAGTGTTTAAAAACTAAGCTAACTGCCACCTTCTATCATTTTAATCTCTATTTCCTTTCTCCATGTTTTGAAAGGGCAGCATCAGCAGCATTTAAAAGCAACAAGTTAGGAGACAAAAAAATCCAAGATAATAGAGAATCCCCATGCTAACAAATGCAACCTGAGTAAACACAAAATGCTGTTTCCAAATCAGGATGTCATTTATTAAAGACCAAGTTCACTCTTTTTTACCAACACTTGCACTGGGTCTTTAGTATGAATGTGAGTCGATCTCTGTGGGGAAAATAGTTTTCGGTCTCCTGTTTCAGGAACTAGAAGTAAGCCAGAGGAGAGATGAGCAGAACACAGCAGGATTTGGAGTCTTATTTCCTGAAATTGTGACATCTTACCTCTGATTGGCTAACAGCAACATGGCTCTACCACTGACTCAATTTGCTCTGCAACTTTGATGTTTTATCTTCACAAATTACACAAGCCCGAAGGAGTTCCACCATGTTGTGGAGTTGCTAATGGTAAAGCTTAGCTTCTACTAGCGGAGATATGCTCTGCTCTCTCCTGGATGCTAATTCAACAACAGTGATCCCCGCCAGGAGCCAAGATGGGTGAATCCATGAAAGCTAATTTACAGTATGATGTTAAATTAACAGGCTTTTCTAATCCAAGCGTATCCCCGTCTCTTTTCTATCAGCGGCATGTGCAGGAAATGGAGGCAGACGATTATTTTCATAGTAAAAAATGTTTTTTTAGTGAACTTGGTCTTTAAAGTAAACAAAAAAATAAAAAATAAAAATCCAAACCAACTTGACTGTATTTACAAAAATAACTGATCTCTCTTTTGATTAGAATCATATGATGAACCATATTCACTGTTTCCACTATCAGAATTAAATTTTACTGGTTTCACAGAGTGCTGTAAAAACCGTGCTTCTTCTCCACATTTTACATCAAGTAGCCATTATCCCCATCTCTTGAATGTATTCAATTACATTATATTTTGACAGAATAAAACTTTTAATGTCATTAATGTCAGTGGACATCTTTTGGTACTGAAGCAGTTGCGATATGCCGATATCTTAGCAAAGACCTAAAAAGGATGATTATTTTGTACGGACACACGCCTGAGAAGAATGGGCCATCGTATCTATGGGTCACCACATGCCACACCTAGACCTGTAGTATTTAAGAAATAATTTCAATAAAACCTGTCTGATCATTTGAAGTAGGCTAAAATAACTCAAAAAGTAGTATGCTTCATTCTAAAGAAATTCAAGACCACATGAATCCAGAACAACATCCAAAGAACTGCAGGCATTGTTCTGTCCAAGTTAAGGTCAGAGGTCATGATTTTACAATAAGAAAGAGACAAGGGACAACAATGGCATCACGAGAGAGTTCGAAGATCAAAACCTCTGCATATTCAGTGGCGGGACCAGAAATTTTTCATCAGAGGGCCAGATACGGCCACAGAAAATGTTGGGGTGCCACACCAAACTGGTAGTTGTGGGTCTGGTAGAGAGTGGCCTGTGGAAATGCATTGCATGCTCCTTTATTCTTTTTTTTTTTAAACAACATGCATCCAAAAAACTTAACTCAAATTTGACAGGTGATAACATTTCAGAAAACATATTTATTACATTTATTTTTAGAGTTTAAGAACAGTTTAATTCTCCTGTTGCTGTCTTTACTAAAACCATGAGAAATAAGATTCAGTTAGTAAAATGTTGAGCAGAATTATTGTTTAATTCTGTTACCCATTTATATTTTATTAGGTTTTATGTCTTGATTAAATAAGATGAATTTATGGTTTGTGTGAACATTGATCTGAATTATTAAAGCACACTGGTCTTCCCTGGGGGGCCAGTGGGGTGGCCAGCAATCTTCTAGGGGTGGCCATGGCCACCCCTTGGGGGTGCCACTGGATCTGAGAGACTCATTAACAATTATCATGAACGCTTGATTGCAGATTTCCCTACCAATTGTACTACCAGTTATCAACATGTTTTTTATATTTCTTTACAAAACACCAGGATTGGTTGAGGTGGTTTTCCCCCAATAATAAATTAAATAATCATTCAAAAAAACACTATTAGTGTTTATTCAAGTTTTTAATTTGTTTGCTGATCAGAAATATTAAAGTGGAAAAAAAAGTAAAAACAGAAAATATATGTACTTGTTTTCCCTAATATATTTGAAAAATCTTTAAATTTTTTAAATTTGTTCTTGTGAAGCACCTCGTGATTTTTATTTTGAGAGGCGCTATATAAAAGATGGTTGTCTGTCTTTCTTTACTTTTCACGGTATATGACTGAACAACATTAAAATGTACAAAGTAATCGTTAAGAAAAAGCTTGTTTTGGAATGTTTATTTAAGTAATGGTTGCATTTCTAAAAATAATTTTAAAAAGCCAAAAAAGAAAGACATTTGGCACATGAGAAGCTTTGAAAAAAAAGTGTTTTCTTTTGTTATGCATCATCAAAAACAATAAATGTCAGATCACGTGTGAAGCATAGCTGAAACAGAAAACAAGAATCCCCCCAAATATGTTCCAAAATACTAAAATGTTTTTTTTTTATTCGTGCAGAGTTCAGTTTTTTACTTCAGCAGGAATGAATCAAAAACACAATTTTTTGAGTAAAAACCTCCTCTTTCACAACATTGATCACATGTATTATATGTATATATACCAACATTTGACACAGTAACATAACCTGTATAATTAAACCACATGTTTATATTTATTTTTGCTGTTAGACTTTATTTGGCATTAAAATAACTGTGACAATGGAGGTAAAACAGATTCAGTACACTGATTCCAACTTAAATTGTCAAGACAGAAAAATTCAACAATTTCATTAACCTTTACATTTAATGGTCATGAATTAAAGTGTGTAACTGTTCTCTGTCCTTTTAACCAGTCGTTTAAAGTGTATTTTCCCTGGTGATAGGGGGCAGTACCAACCAAAATCATTTCAAGCAAGCTGTATTTTGTTGTGTTCGAGTAAGACCTTACCAACGGATGGCCATTAGGGTCAAAAATCCTTGGGAGCACAACCTCCAGCAAAACGACAAACACATCAGACTCACTTTCATCACTGGCATCGAGCAAAGAGGTAAATGTGTAAAACATTTATGAATGGCAAAATATTTATAACCATTTGTTACAAATCAGTAAATGTATTTTGTCCTCATGGGCTCCCGTAGAAGGAAACATAGCATCTAATATGGCATCGCCCTGAGAGTTAGACCCGCTCCTATTAATTTAAAACCCAGTTTTTATGGTTATATGTAACAAAGCCGCCAATATTTTTCAACAACAGTTGGATGGATATTTCTAGAAATGAATGGTAAAAACTATACATTATCTCTTTAAAGACAAGACAAGATCATTCAGATGGCTCCATCCATTAACAAGCTGCAGGCTGAACCAACAATTGTTCTTACATGTATATATATATATATATATATATATATATATATATATATATATATAATATATATATATATATATATATATATATATATATATATATATATATATATATATATATAGTGTGTGTGTGTGTGTGTGTGTGTGTGTCAAGACAAGGCTGTAGAAAAACCTAAGACCCGTATCAATCCTCAGAATCAGAATTGATGCATATCTATTAAATATGTGAGCCTGAGGTGATTTTCTTACCAAATGAACTCCAGCTGAACAAAACGGACAGCATAAATAGGTTAATTTGAAATGAAAGAGACTAAAGCACTCAAGAACCAATTTCAAGCAAACTGATTAAAAACAATAATAGAAAACACAAATATGCCGTCCTGTGACATCGACAGTATAACATTGCAGCAAAAGTAAAAAAGATGAGAGCAAACGTAGTCATACAAACACCTAAAACCCACATTCATGAGCTACTATAACTGCTCTGTAGAAACAAATGGCGTCCAAACATTCTATAATTTAAACAGAAACACATTTTTAAGAATCTGTTTTTATCGTTTAGCTACACTGATGCAACTCAGATTGGCCCCAAAACTCCTGGATGTAACTTTTATTATCACAATGAGATCAGAAGTCAGCGTGGGTTAGGATTCATTCATCAGATTAACAAATAATCCAATCAGATTTTCTGCAGACCACCGACATGAACAATTGGCTGAGGCTTAAAGAGAAAGTCACCCCCTACAAGAAACTTACTTCACTCCCTCTTCATGTTTAAAAAATGCAACAAATGATGTTGCCTAGCAGACCGAGAGGGCAGAGCCACTAACAAATACACACACACACAGGCTCACAATGGCATTGTGACATCATAATGTACCAGTTTACATCATAGCATACCTATTAGCCAATAGCGGTGGCAGATTTAAATTCAACTGCAATGCAGAGTTTTTACCTGACAACAGCACAACGCTGACAGTTTTAGGCAGAAAATTTAAATTTTAACTGAAATGCACTAAAGTGCAAAACTATTGACTACACATGTTTGCAACATGATTAGACACACATTTATATAGTTTATCGGGGAAAAAAGCTGATTTGGGGGTGACTTGCTCTTTAATGTGTTCATTTACAGCAACATTACCAAATTCTGTCAGCAGGAAAAGAATAAGGGAAAAAAACTAAAAGGTGAGTCTAAAAGTACCATTAGTCACTGAACATCTTATTGTTCTACTTGGTATGACTGAAACTCTCAACTGGAGCTTTTTGAAGCTTTTGAAATTAACAGAAAAATAAATAATCTCCAGTTCTCAGTTCTTTAGAGAATCCGCCTCAGTTTGATTTAAATGAAAAGTCCAACTCATCAAAGACATTTTTTAATTTAATTTGTTAACATTTCTCCACAAACAGAAAATCTGGTCTAAAATACTACAATAAGAAAGTTTCAGAGGAGGCGGTGTTGTTTTAAAACAAGTTTCCAAGAAAATTAGAGCAAAAATATAGTTTCATCAACACAATTCTACCTTAAATTTACTTTTCTGACTCTGTGGAGCTGTTAGTGTGAAGTTAAACCCCCTTAAGTCTGGATAAAAAAATTATTTAACTACTGATGTTTAAATATGGCGTCATACCCAGTATGTGCAACTCATATGAATAATTCATCACTATTCTAAAAAGATGATGAATTGATAAAATATCATGAATAAATAAAATTTTTGGTTGGCTGTAACATGTGAAGTATTATTTTACTGCAGCTTTCTGAGGAGCTGCATGACACAATCTGACAACAGTGCTGTATGACCAGAAGAGCACGCTTTTGTGTTGTTTCACAGGCTAAATTATTAACAGTTCTCATGTTAACAGTAATGGTAATACTTAATGTTAGGGGTTTTAATGTATTAGTCTTTTAATGTTCCTTTTTGAGTAATCACATGATGATTGTGAAGTAAGCCACAGGGCTTTCTCCTTTCCTCTTGGCTATGGAGTGTGGCTGATAAGCCCTGATGTTTGTCTGCATGGGGGTTGGGGAGTAGCCTGCCTAACAGGTATCCATGGTTACTGAGTTTCTGGCTGTCAGTCATAAATTAAGATTTCCTTTTTGAAGGTCCCGCCTTAGGTAGAAGTCACGTTGTTATTGGTCAGTTTTAGCTCAGAAGCAACATTTTAATTGGCTAAGTGTAGGCTATGATGAATAGGTCTTTGTACTTTTTTCCCTTCATTACAATAAAACCAGCTGTCGTGCAGAGGAAGCCGGAGTTAATCGGACAAGTAAGAACAGTCATGAGTTTTGTTTTGCGAACCATGTTGGGATGTAAATACTAGTAAACGCCCAACAAGAGCACTCATGTTGTAATCCAAAGTTTAAAGATGGAAAATCTCAACAGGAAGTCAACATTTCAGTGTTGTGGGGTTAGGGGTAACCACGGACTAACTCAATGGCTGTGTCTCAATTCAGGGTCTGCATCCTACGTCGGCCAGATTCGTCGGCCGGTTACGTCACAGCGCCGCGACTAGGCCTGTCCCAATTCGAAGACTCCTTCAAATGCGGTCGACGAATGCGGCCTTCTTTTCGCCTGAATGAAGGATGGGTCGGGTGTATCCTTCAACAGGTAGCATTTCCCAAGATGCCTTGCGGGCCGGCCGGCAGAAAAACCTAAAAACAATGGCGGACAGTGAAGCGGGAGCTGTCGGAAAGGATTGCGCATATAAATGTCAGTATAAACTTGAAAACTGTTAGGTTAAGGACTTTTTGTGATACATGAACGTTATTTTAGTTAGAAATGTTACAGTAAAAGTGCTTGTATATTGGTCTCGGCTCGTATGTTCGGCCGCTCGGTGTCGTACTTCTCCCGCTACGTTTTCCCCCTGATTTTAATAGAAATTTGTATTTTAGGAACAAAAGAGAAAACCAGGGAATTTATTAAGCTTAGGGCAGAGATGGACCACATGATCACCGGAGCAAAGTATTCGGCGGCTGTGGCATGGAGGTACAATAACATCTCATATTTTAAAAAACTCGTTTGAGTTTATTTTTTTCTGCGAAAACATGAAAGGAATAACCCGTTGTCCTCTTTTCTCTTCCTGTTTTTTTTCTTACATGTTTGTTAAGACTATTCTGGAGAAAATGGGCGTCCAGGGGAAGGTGACAGCGATGACCAGCTTCTGGAGCTGATCAGGGAGGACATGAGTGCAGAGGGAGGCAGAGCAGCAGAGGGCACAGAGAGAAGGAAGAACTTTGACAGCTTTTTACTTTGCTAGAAAAAATGGTTAATAAAGATTAAACATGTACATATAAAAGAAATATCTAAATAAAATCAGTTCTGCATTAAACTCTTGAATTTTATTTTTGTTTACAAATGAGAATTGTTTACTAGAGGGTATCCGCTGGGTCTTGAAAAGTCTTAAAAGGTGATAAATCGGTTTTGGTCAAATTAAGACCCTTAGAAAGTATTAAAAACTATTATCACGTCTTTGCTCAGGCTCAGCTTGTCTAAAGTATTTTCTCTGAATTATATCGCGTCATACCCGTGTCACAACCCGTGCACGCGCATTGGGTCCACAGCGCGCGTGTGAACGGGACTCGCGCGCGTGTGAACGGGACTCGCGAGCGAAAATATACATGGCGAGAGGTCATTTGTGCACAGAGAGGGAGCAAACTGTGTCTGTGAGCGCACAAGGATGTGCACAAGTGACAAACCTGCGTGCGCGCGTTGTCAACGAGCACACGGCAGAGGAAAACGTGCGCGCGCGGCAGCCTCTGTGCGCGCTCGGCAGCCTCTCTGCGCGCTCGGTTTCTGACTCCTGCTCGCTCGGCTGTAAGGGCTTTTGGCACTCTGGAGGCGTGGCCTGTGGCAGATCTTGTCTGTCCTCTGATTGGTTAGTTCACCCCGCACTTTATCCTCTATCTATATAAAAAAGTCTGATGCTCAGTAGTTGCTGGCATAGCTCAGCTGGGAGAGCGGGTGACTCTCGCCCCGGAGGATCCAGGTTCGAGTCCGGGCAAGGAAAATGTAGTAGACGTCATGTTAATTTTTCTTAATTTCAGGTATTTTACAGTTGTGACCGTTCAACTGTCATTAAACGTCCGAATGTTTGCTGGGCAGTGTTTTAAAAAGTGCACATAAGCTAGATGGTTTTAACCATATAAAATTACATTTTTTTGTGATACTGGAAAAATACATACTGAAATAAAACTACTGATTGAAAACTTTATGACTGTGGTTGTACAATATATGACTCACTAATACACTGCAAACTCCCTTAGAGTGGGGCTTCCAGAGAGAGAGAGAGAGAGAGAAAAGTTCTTGCCTCATTAATGAATTGTTTATTTTTTTCAGTATTTAATTGACAAATTATCCTTTCAAATAATTAATTGATGAGTTACATAATTGTCCATTTCATAAAGAAACTGCATATCAAGCTTTCATTCAGATGACCTTCAACAGTGCTGCACCCTGCTGAGGGACATCCGAGTAAAACCTTGAGATGGCCATTTTCTGTTCACTAACTTGCTTTAGTAAATCCTTACTTTTGTTAAATAAATCAGTTGTTGAACCCCCACTCCTCTGTTTGGTCTCCTTTCTTATTACAGCCCGCCACTTCCAGTCTGGGTTGTAACAATCTGCAGACAGATTTCTGAGTATCTCCTCCTTTGGTACACAGATCCTTACGGAGCCATGTACTGTGAACAAATAGTTTCTCCATGATATTATCCAGCAAGGTCCCGTTTTTGTCAAAACAAGGGTGAGGTAATGAAAAAATAGAAATATTTCATTAAATTAACATTTAAATTATTTATATGCATCATTAAAATAAAAAAAAAACATGTTTTGAAATATATAAAGTGCACCAAACTTGACTCAGTCCATTCAACAATTCTAAATGGACAATTATGTAACTCATCAATTAATTATTTGAAAGGATAATTTGTCAATTAAATACTGAAAAAAATAAACAATTCATTAATGAGGCAAGAACTTCTCTCTCTCTCTCTCTCTCTCTCTCTCTCTCTCTGGAAGCCCCACTCTAAGGGAGTTTGCAGTGTATTAGTGAGTCATATATTGTACAACCACAGTCATAAAGTTTTCAATCAGTAGTTTTATTTCAGTATGTATTTTTCCAGTATCACAAAAAATGTAATTTTATATGGTTAAAACCATCTAGCTTATGTGCACTTTTTAAAACACTGCCCAGCAAACATTCGGACGTTTAATGACAGTTGAACGGTCACAACTGTAAAATACCTGAAATTAAGAAAAATTAACATGACGTCCACTACATTTTCCTTGCCCGGACTCGAACCTGGATCCTCCGGGGCGAGAGTCACCCGCTCTCCCAGCTGAGCTATGCCAGCAACTACTGAACATCAGACTTTTTTATATAGATAGAGGATAAAGTGCGGGGTGAACTAACCAATCAGAGGACAGACAAGATCTGCCACAGGCCACGCCTCCAGAGTGCCAAAAGCCCTTACAGCCGAGCGAGCAGGAGTCAGAAACCGAGCGCGCAGAGAGGCTGCCGAGCGCGCACAGAGGCTGCCGCGCGCGCACGTTTTCCTCTGCCGTGTGCTCGTTGACAACGCGCGCACGCAGGTTTGTCACTTGTGCACATCCTTGTGCGCTCACAGACACAGTTTGCTCCCTCTCAGTGCACAAATGACCTCTCGCCATGTATATTTTCGCTCGCGAGTCCCGTTCACACGCGCGCGAGTCCCGTTCACACGCGCGCTGCCATGTATATTTGCGCTCGCGAGTCCCGTTCACACGCGCGCTGTGGACCCAATGCGTGTGCACGGGTTGTGGCACGCTTTAAACGCCATAGAATTAGCTCTCCAACAGTCAAGGAAATGATTAACCCCCAGAGACCCACGGTTGTAATATTACAACATCAGATTTAAGACTACAAAAATAAACCTTCTCCATTTTTTTTCTTTTTAAAACCACATTTACATTGCTAATAGGTCCTATTGTTCAGTTCTGCAACACTATTGGCTGTTAAAATGTGTAAATAGGCCCGTTTATCTGGCCTCCTAGAACAACATGTGAAAGGTTAAAAAAAGATTTTGCAGTTGTTTTCTAAATTTGGGTTTCTGGAGGCTAAAAAGCTAAATAAAATGTCGAGCTCCATCGTTTAAAGTTCCTTCTCCCTTCTGCCCAGCGGTTCCACGGTTACTAGGCGACGGAACGTTCGCCGAGGGAGTTCATGAAGGCTAGGCCTGTCCAAATTCACAGCCGTTAACATCCGGTCTACCCGGCCGACGGAGGACGCAGCCCACGTCGGCCGGGTGGGCTGGGTCCTTCGAAGGATGCAGACCCTGAATTGAGACACAGCCAATGATGCGTCATCGTGTAGCCAAATGTAAGCTAATACTTTGTATTTAGATGGAAAAACAAGCGAGGAAATTTTTTCATAAGAGTGGAACTCTGGACCCCTGTTGCAGTTGAAAAGTTCTTGGTTGTTTTTCAATGTCAAGGCGCCTGGCCTTGCGAGGCGATGTCTTGCGAGGCCAGGCGCCTTGCTCACGAGGACACTGTCCTTCATTGGTCAAAGAAAACAGTTAAATGGAACAGACTTGAATCAAGTGACAGCGGCTTTCACGGCGGTCACGTAACATCACGTGACACAGGACATAACATTATATTTTATACGTAATAGTTTCAGTATAAATAAACAACAAGCCTTTTGAAATTATGTATATATTTGTTAAATGAAATATCTAAGTGAGTTACTACCCACTAGCCTCCGACGCTGCAACTACTAAGCAACTAACCAACAATAGATAACTTCTTTGGGTCTAAACCCCCCCCCCCCCCCCCCCCCCATTTTAAATTAGTTGACTTACTCTTAAACTTGAAATTTCCCCCCAAAGTAGCTGCCGGCTTCTGATCCGCCATCCTTTTGAAAATATCGTGGTGTATTCTGGGTAATTTTTGACCAAGGTTAGGCTACAAGACACCTCCCGTGTGTCCTTGCTCAGCTAGCTAAATGGCTAAAAAACGGAGAACAAACTCCTGAGTAGAACATGAACATTGGAACACGTCTTGGTGGCTCCAGATGACGTATCTCCTAGGCAACCGGGGCGGGACCAAGACATCAAGGCGAGGTTCCTTGGCATTGAGAAACACCCCTTGTTTTAAATTGGAAACCTCCATTAGGTCACATTAAGAGTGTTTCCACTATCGGAGCTTCAGGATAATTTTACCGAAACTTTGCAGCATGGGCGTGTCTTGACTTCAGTGGGCCAGCCGAATGGAATATTTTCAGGAACCAGCCTGAGCTCGGGTAGGTGCTCGGAAACGCCTGGTAGAGTCGCTGAGCGGAACTTTTGGTTAACTCATGCTGATTGGTTGTAAATCACTAAGAAATGTCATCACCTTGGCATTTGTAAAATTGGAAGAGTTGCTGGTGAAGCAGAATGGAAGGAAAAGAAAATAACACAGTAGAAATCCCCCACAACAATTTAATTCACAGGACTTTGTTGTCTCACAGAGCATCGTAAAAAAACGTTGCTTCTTGTGGTCATTGAACGTCACATTTTACATCACACAGCCACTCTTCCGGTCCTCCGCCACACTTTGGCAAAAGAGGGTAGGACAATAATTCAATAACAATATACTGTATATCGACCAATAGACGTGCGGTGGGATAGAAAAAGAACAAGTCAGTTGCTTCAATAAGAACTTTCCTTTTCTTTTTCTTATACCCTATCAGGTAGCTTAATACTAGAGTCATTACTTTCTCCCAACCAATCAAAAACACAGACCCAGGCACGCTGTGTCACCAAGCCTTTCCCTTACACCTAAACAGATATGTGACCTAAACACGAGGTTGAGGAAATTATCTTGAAAAAAAAAACATTACAATAATTCACCAGCTTGGCAATATTTAATCTTTATAACTTTGATTTGATCAGGTCTGACAAAAAGCAAAGAACTGTAGTTAGCTAAATTAGCAGAGAATAAATAAAAACCAAGGCTCGTAACACAACCAACTTGTTTTATAATGAGAGTAATGACATGAAATGGTCAGGGCTGCGCTTAAAGCTGTTATAGCGAATCTACAGAACAAGCTAGTTTTTGAAAGCAAACACCGTCACAAACGCTCGTTCCCACCTTTGAGTTTCTTCCCAGAGACACTTTTGCAGGAACCAGAAACCTGCATTACCAGAGGAAACGAGATAGCGCTAAACAGCAGCTGTCATTTCCTATGTCCAAACGTCTTTTGTTGTCCATGATTTCAACGGGTGTTTTGCTTTTTGGGACTCTGGTAGTTAGTCCTAAAGTTGAAGTGGTAGCAGCTGGCTGTTTCTGGTATTATTGAGCGGAGAACCTCTCACACCAGTGGTGTTGTTGCTAAATATGTAAGTGTGTAATGAATGGAGGACCCTAAGAAATGTGGAAGTTCAGCAAAACCGACAACCAGATGGTCCGAAGTTTGCTTTCGGTCCATTACGTGGTATTTGCAGAGGTTTTTCGACAAATGCAAGAGAACCACTTCATTCATTAATTTAATTTATTTTTGTTATCTCCAGAATAAATTTATAGCTATGCTATGTTAGAAGGTTGCTGAGAGGCATAAAAATGTTTTAAGCTAATTTGTTTTCCAAATTTGCCATTTTAGCATGCCATTATATTTAGTACATTTTTTAGTCATCAATTATTATTGAAATCTATGAATATGAAGTATTTTTTAATCAATACTTTTTCTACATTGACCAGCCCTATTATTAATGTCCACGAACACATTTTGGCACTGATCAGTTACATCAGTCACTGCTGAATTAGTCACAATATTTTGACCACAGACGTCATGTACATAGATGCAACGTGGACTGGGACTGGCTATTGGATCTTGAGTAGCAGTAGTTACCATCTTGAATGGAAGGACCCTCAGTCCATGGCCCAATCCCAACACTTGCACTGTGCCCTACGGTCTTCTATGAAGTGCACTTGGATAAAGTGTGCAGTAAAGCATCAAGTGTGTGGTACACAAGTGTGTGATTGACACAGGGACCAAGCCGGGATGCTGGTCGTTGTGCTACTTAAAACAAATCTTTATTAACAACTTTCACAAAAAAAAATCAAACAATTACTTGAAATAAATTTACATTCATTGCTGCTTTGTTTAAAACATTCATAGCATCAATTAATCATCCTAATATGAACTACATTCATTTGAGCCTTGTCTCCCGCAGCAATGGATTGTGGGTAATACCCTTCACCCAAGTCTACATCAGTGTGGACTTGGGTGGGGCGTGATCAACTTCCGCACTTGAGAATCGAGAAACCCTACATACTTGCACCCCAGCCCGGGATCGCGCAATTAAAGTGTGCAATTATGGAAGCGCGAGTATTGGGATTGGTCATATTCCTGGACTGGAGGTAAGTTCATTTCTACTGAAGGAGGAATTTTATTTTCATTTTTAGCAAAATCAGACAAATGGTGTGGCATGATAGTTAAATTCCAATCCCAACAGGTAGGCTAGGAAAGTCAATAGTAATCCCACGTGATCTGTATGCCAGTTGTTGCAACTGTAGGCTGAACAAAAACGGGCATGGATGCTCACCTTGTATTGACTCCAGTTGGGTTTGGAGAGTGAGGAAATCACCCAATATGGCAGCGACGCTGTTACGCTCTCCAGCGCCCAAAGGTGATCCTACGTATTAATCTCTATGATGACGTCTGACGTCTTAGTAGTTTCTTGAAAGGGCTGATTTAGTATAGAAACAACGGCCGAGAGGACGAAGCCATCATTTGTCAATTTTTCCCGGTATATTTCCCAGAACCTCTTTAGTGGAATCTTTTGGAATATCACTTTTGTAGGCCAAAAACTCCAAAACACATGGGCTTTCCCAACATCAGGTGATGTAAATAAATCACATGAAGCAAAGAAAAAGATAAGAAAGTCAGAAATTTGTGGAACAAATGTGATAATTTGGCTAACTGGGTGAAATGATGCGTCATAGGACAAGATGCTAAATTACAGATGAAAATTCAAGGGATATTATAAAAGCATGCATTTATGTAAAGCATTCCAGTTTAAGCTAAGGACAAATATACAGACTCTATTATAAGTATATATGCAATAAGGATTATAGTTTAAATAGACTAAAATGTGCAGAAATGAATAAAAAAGGTTAAATTACAAATTTATTCTCAAAGTTAATTTAATACAAGAGAAGTGCTAAAGCTGTCTGTGTTGTTTGAGCTTTGTTTGCCAAGTTCTCTTTGATATTTTGCTGTCTGTATTTTTTTTTTCATCTACATTAGATTTTTTGTCACTCAAATTGTGCTCAAAGTGTTGATTCTTACAGAAATGATCTACAGGGGCTGGTCATAAAAATAGAATATCAAGACAAAATCCTTCTTTACACACAGACTGAAATATTTCACACATTCAAAAATTACTTCTTTAATTTTGATTACTATAACTGACAACTAATAAAAATCCCAAATTCAGTATCTCAGAATATTAGAATATTAATTAGGTCCAATGCAAAAAAAGGAATTTTTGGAATGCTGGCCAACTGAAAAGTATGAGCATGTACAGCACTGGGTATTTAGTTGGGGATCCTTTGGCCTGGATTTCTGCAGAAATGAGGCGTAGCATGGTGTCCATCAGTCTGTGGCACTGCTCAGGTGTTATGAGAGCCCATGCTGCTCTGACAGTGGCCTTCAGCTCTTCTGAATTGATGGGTCTGGCGTACAATAGATTTTCTATGGGCTTAAGGTCAAGCCAGTTTGCTGCCAATCAAGAACAGGGATACCATGGTCCTTAAACCCGGCACTGGTAGCGTTGGCACTGTGTGCAGGTGCCAGGTCTTGTTGGAAAATTAAATCTGCATCTTCATAATGTTGGTCAGCAGCAGGAAGCACAAAGTGCTCTAAAACATCCTGGTCACGGTCAGATTTCTTAAATTTGTTAAAACATTTGCAACAGAAAATTCCCTAAAAATCCATTCAGATATTTTTTACATGTCAACAGTTACGTGTATAGTATCCAGTAAATATTGATCTGACGGTAAAGTGGTGTCCACGACCAAAAATGGTCTTGGTAGGACGGCTTAAATTGGTAAAAAATAATTGTGACATGAATTTTCCTAAAAATCCATTCAGAAATACTTGTACGTGTCTACAGTTACATGTATAATTGTTATTTTGAGTGTAGTTCAACATAAAGCATCCCAGCAAATATTGGCCCGATGGCAACGTCATGTCCACGGGCAAACACTGTCGCCGTAGGACGGCTTACATTGGTAAAAAATATGTAACTGAACATTTCCTAAAAATCCATTCAGATACATTTATGTCTACAGTTATCTGGGGTTACATTATTTTGACAATTTATTAAATGCAGTTCAACATAGAGCATGCTGTGAATCAGATGCAACTCCACTGGGCGACAAACTGCAAATATCAAAGAGATGGCTCAACTGGTAAGGCACCTCACACGCCAAGGACCCGAGTTGGAATCCAGGCTGGAACATACGAGATCCCAACTCCCATGGCTCGCTGAAATGCTTTTTTATTCCAGTAATGATATTTTTTTACAATAATACAGTAATAAAAAGCCAACATTTTTATTATTAAATGTCCAAAAGAAACGCACCGAAAGACGTTAATGTCACGGCCAGAAAAGACGTCGGTTCAACTTTCATTTTGGAACAATTTTTCAACCGTGACTGAACGCTGTTTTGGTCATTAAACGTCAAGTCAGCAGTCTTCCCCATGATTGTAGCCTACAGAACTAGACTGAGAGACCGTTTAAAGGCATTTGCAGGTGTTTTGTGTTAATGTGGCACCAGGTATCTTCAATATTGACCCTTTTCCACAATATTCTAATATTCTGAGTTACTGAATTTGGGATTTTCATTAGTTCAGTTATAATCATCAAAATTAAAGAAATAAACATTTGCGATACATCAGTCTGTGTGTAATGAATGAATCTAATAAAGTTTTACTTTTTGAATGGAATTACTGAAATAAATCAACTTTGTCATGATATTCTAGTTTTATGATCAGCCTTTGTAATTTATGAAGAATCTAGAATATTCTAGGATGTTAATCACAAATCTTTTGTTCAAAATGCATCAACACGAGCTGAAAATGATCCAAAATCTGAGCAAGAGGTCAGATTACAGAGAGGTGGTGAGCCTGGTTTCCATGCTTCTTGTTATTTTTCACAGTATTATCATGCAGAACGTTATACTACACTGGTTTATAGCAATAAGCTTTCAGAAACAATCGAAGAGTTAAGTATATGTCAGTTACGTACTGTAAGTTGTGCTTTTGAAGCTGTAGCGATAAATTTCTAATTTAATAATAAACCCTAACAATTTCAGGGTGCTACCATACATGCAAGAAGTTATTTAACCCACAGGTCAGGGTGAAAACATGAATAAGAAAAATGTGCCCTTTATGAAACACGAGTAATTCCCACGATGCTTCTGTGTGGGGGCCAGTGGGCTGTGTGTCCATGCGTAGGCAGGAATCAAGCCTGCTCGGCGGCAGCAGTGGCTGCGGCGCTTCCCGGGAAGTCTGGGTTGTTAAAGGAGAATCCCTGGAACTCGTCTTGGTCCAAGTTCTGAATCACCTCCTCATCAGGTGGGGTCAGCACCGGCGGGTGGCGAGTGAAAAATCGATCAAAGTTCTCCGCATCCCGTCCGCACTGTTTGAGGAGGGCATGGGAGAAGGGTTGGATCGGGAGGAAGGGGGTGGAGAGGAATGGATGGAGTATAGGTGGGAGGAGAGGGGGGAAAACAAAAGAAGGGGAATGGCAGGTTCAACCAAGGTGTGAGATGATACCACAGAAAAATGGTTTCAAATATCAGAACAAATCATGCATGCTTTCCTTCTTCAGATATTTGAAGCATATTCTCCATTTTCAAACCGAGAAAGTCTCAAACATCCTGGAGAGGTGCACTATGTGGAGCCAGACCTGTTTTTCGGCCAGGATGATTGGTGTTTATTTCACATTTTCACCGCAGCCGGTGTGAATTCTCCGATTGGACTCAACGACTTCTTGTCTTTGCGGAAGACGTACAGAATCAGTTCCGCATTCATTAGGGAGCCTAAGCCACGCCCATCTACTTCCAGACCACGGGTTCCCGGAAGAACGAAAAAATGAATGCAAGTCAACGGGCCTAAACACGCTATTTTCTACTTCCGCTTGTTTTGTGCCATGGATTTCACATATGATGTCCGTGAATTTTAAAGACACATTTAGTACGCGCTCATTTTCAAACAGGGGCAAACGCTATTTTAGGTTTTGTGTGAAAACAAGTCCAGGACTACAAATGCGCATCAAGAAAGTGACATCATTGAACCAGACAGGGAGAAAACTGAGAGAAAATGGCTGTAAGTTCAGCAAACTTCCCACAGGAGGAAAGAACCACCATAAATCTGGTCATGTGGTAAGTAGCAGCTACGCTAGGGGAGAGGAGATTATGTGGTCATATGTTACGTACCGATTTCTAGTTTGTAGTCATGCTAATTACGAACATTTACAAGCTGATAAATCTCAAAGTACCTGACTGGCGTGGTCGAAACGCCCATCATTACTTTTCATTTAAATTGCAGTACAACATATGTGTGATCCAGGATGTAAGGCAAAGTGGATTAGAAAATAACGTTTTTAGCCCCGTTGACTTGCATTCGTATTTTTGTTCTTCCGGGGACCCAGGAGGCAACCGGAAAGGGAGGAGACTTAAGGTTGGTTTATGCTTGACGCGTCCGCGGGGTTCGCACGGCGAAATTGCGTCATTTTAACAACACGCCCCTCCGCACGGCCCAAAATTTCCGCACCGCGCACCTAGGAAATTTTCTAACCACGCGGACGGTCGAACACGGAAAAACATGGCGGACTGGCAAGAACTAGTATGACAGAGGTTTGTAAATACAGACATTCATATGATTCAGCTCTCAGAGATCACCGTGATCAACATGTTGTTTATAATTCTTGGAGAGAAATAGCTCGCACTGTCGGAAAAGACGAGGACGCTGTTAAAAAATGCTGGAATGCCGTGTCGTAAACAACAGTAATTTTTACTTCTACTATAGTGTAATGTTGGATGCATGCCATAGAGCTCCATGCTGCCCCCTACAGTTTGGGAGAATATTGGCTCACCGCAGAGACAAGCCGCATGAACCGTAAACGCTGTAAGTTGTGAAGCGCGTTCCATCTGCGAGCCGCATCACCAAGCGGAAAGTAAATGCGTCAAGCATAAACCAAGCTTTTCGGCTCCCTATGGGAATGAGATGTTATTCTGCTGCCTGATTAGAAGCAGGTGTGATCTGGAATCTGCCACAGCAGTCATTTGGTGGCGTAGGAGTAAAGCTCGAGGAGGTTCCTGATTGTTGTGGCTGTGTGTGGCTTTTCCACGTAACACTGAGGCCCTGTTAGTCTCATTATATTTAAATCATGCTCTCCAACAGTCCAATATTTGGGAAGTTTTTCAGTGATACGACACAAATATGGCTCAATTTGAGGGAATAAAATAGCTTGCAACTGAGAGGGATTAACTTTCGAGAAATAATCAACCAATCAAAAAGATCCTTGTGTTTGTGCCAAGTTTATATCGTCTTTCTATTTCTTTATTTAGATTTAATCACCGTAAAGTTGGGATTAGTTCACATGAACAGGCCTGGGGCTACAAGACAGTTATTATTATTATTATTAGTGTAATTGTGGGTTAATTATAGGTTAATTATATGCTGAAGCGGTACAGACCTGCTGAGACGTGATAAAAACTAAATCATAACACTTAAAAAAGAACTTTAGAGTTGTACTTTTCATTTCAGTAACTCACCTATGTTCTGTAAATGAGTACATTTTCAATAGTTACATTCCTTTGCAGTTTCTCTGACAGAGAAGAAGTGGATGATGAATGAGAACTACTTCATCCTGCAGAATAAATCACTTAAGTGTCGAATTTGTTTCACACACACAAAAAAAAGCCCTTCAGCGTATCGTTCATTTTTTATTTGAGTCTGATTCATTCTTTCCTTCTGACCACAGCTAATTAAAAAAAGCGGCGTTTTACCCCTGAGATGTGCATCCTGTTAAGTGCATTAAACAAGTTATTAGCTTGAAAACTATATATTTCCCATAAAGTGGCTCACAGGGGCTGCTCTGCCCACCTCCATCAAAACACGGAGCTTTAATTAACCCAACAAGGATGCTGGATTCTCTGACGTCGCCCAGAGGAATTCAGACTTATTGCTTCTCTGTAATTTAGAAACTCAAATGAAATTTAGCGAGACTGTTAAGGGTTTGGGGAAATGTGCCCCAAAAATAAATAAATAAATAAATAAATAAAAAACAACACCCCAGGGTCGCAAACTAGTTTAAGCTGTTTGGAGAGTACGATAAAGAAATCCCACTACAATAAGAATGAACGTATTAGAAGTTTGGAAATCAGCTCAGTGAAAGACTTGAAAACAACGACTGAAGTTAGGAAGGTAGCCGAGTCTAATTAAAGTGAGACTGGCCTTTCGGATGAAGACTAAAGGGGTGCGGCAAAAACGCTTAAACACGAGAACACGCCCTGTATTCTCAACCCAAACACATTTGAGGCTTTTGTGGTGCACTTCACAACAGGTTTCATTTGAGACCCAGAGATCACGAGCATGCGAGTAAACTTAAAACAGCTGAGAAAACTCCGAACATGTAGAGGACAAATAAAATATGCAGATGAGAGGACAGATGGGTGGAGGTGTGGTGCTCACAAACTGACCATCAGTGACTGGTTGGACATTTGAATGAAGACAAGCTCTACAGAGATGTTTATAGATGACGTGAACGTTCTCTCTGTAGGATAAAAGCATGAATGAGGCGTGAAGTGGGTCTGCAGGTCCTTAACACGTTGAAAAACTCAAACCGGTATAAAGGGTTGTACTTACATTCGCTGGGCACTTTATTAGGTACACCTCACTAGTACTGGGTTTGACGTACTTTTCGCTTTTTTGCATTAGTTCTTCCTGTCATAGATTCAACAAGGTGTTGGAAACCTTCCTTAGAAGCTCTGGTACATATCAACATGACATCATCAGACATTTCCATCCACGATGAAAATCTCCAGTTCCACCACATCCCAAAGGTTCTAGACCGGTCTCAGATCTGAAGACTGTGGAGGCCATTGGAGGCTAGTGAACTCATTCATGGTCATGATCCTGCTGGAAGTAACCCCCAGAAGATGGGTCCAAGTGGTCATAAGGAGATGGACATGGTCAACAACAATACTCAGGTAGGCTGTGAGGTTTAAACCAGGCTCAGGTGGGAGTGAGGCGTCCACAGTGGGACAGGAGCAGGACTCCACCACCTTTAAGCCACT